>NC_079396.1:2868032-2945532 GCF_029220125.1 Pseudoliparis swirei
CCGTCCTGATGTAGACTCCATGTTGACTGTGCTGTTGTTCCGGACTCTAGTACTGAGCAGGTGGATGTGTCCGCCCATGACCAAGGTGAACGACTTTCTTGTCAGTTGTGTCCAAGATGGCTCAAATAATCCGTGTGACTGCGTAAGTATTGGTGCTGGATGCCGTGATACTGGGTGATGGGTTGCGTATGAGTGTATGAATGCGACTGATGGATGTGCTGTGCTGTTGACTGTTTTGTACATGGATATATTGCTTGTTGATGTTGTATTTCCTGATGAACTAAGCACTGACGTACGATGTTGTCAGCCACAACTCATATATGTATCTATCAGTAATGTTTGCACTTGATGAGGGCGTAAGTCTCCTGATGTACGCATGTGTAATAATTTATTGATTTGACCTAACTGCTGCCTAGTACCTGGCTGACTGTCGTGTAGACTGTCCTGGAACCTGATTGGTCGTAAGCTGGGGGGTGTACGTGTGATGTATCCTGGTTAATGGTCTGGACGTGTACCTGTGTGAACAATGTGTACGACTGTCTTTCGTCCGATGTGTATGATTATTGGTGTGACAGTATGTGATGTAGTTGTGTCTATGTCGGTGTGTATACTATTCGAATGGTCTGTAAAACTTTTAGTTTTAAATGTGGAGTTGACTGAACATAATTCAAAACGTTAATTAATCGTTTTTGTCCATGTTGTTTGTAACATAAGCCTAGCATGCTTTGTTAGAATGTTGCGCTGTAAGTTCAGGAAGTTGGCGTCGTTGTGTGGCATGGAGATGGACTTTTTATATTGCACTAAGCGAAGACCTAAAATGCGTGTCACCTGGAGCGCTGTCCAGTTATAATGCAACATGGTTCGTACGCGCTTGTCTCAGATAATCAAGCGATAAGAGAGGCTCGCTGGACTGAAGGACCGTGTATGATCTTGGTCGTCCGTGGTAGGACCAGGTAGAACACTCCACACCGGGTAACACTATTCACTCCAATTAACTCAAATGTACATTAAAAGCTTCGTGGTTACAAAAATACTTAGAGTTTGTTCCGATAGCAGTAATCTTGATAGAACGCTCAATAATGGTATCTTTACTCCGTTGAATGTTCTTAAAGATATTCCAAAACTATTCATGTATGAATTCTTTATAATTATAAGTCATGAACTTACATGTTAATAGGTCTTAAAGAACCTGAGATGGAAGGTTGTTTGATAAAATCATAATGAGTTCCTGAATGATGAATCTTAGTCCTACTCATATTGGTAAATAGGTGGACCGCTTAGAACGGCCTGGTGATGAAGCTTTGTGAACTATGGATCCTAACCTGACTGAACGGTCCTGAACCTAGTACTGCGTATGTCCGTACGGTGTACTCTATACACTGACGAATGGTTAGAACCTGGATGGTTCTTGTGACCACTGTTGTGGTCCAAGAACCATACCTGCGATAGACTGTACCTATAGTTTCTGAAGAATCTTTCAGACCAATAAGCTCTTTATTAACTGTTTGAACTGGTTGGTGAACAAATGTGTTAAAACCTTCTGAAGTTCTAACCACACCTGTATGGACTCTTTGGATACTCTTTAATATCATGGTTTTTAACCGTACTAGTGAATTTACTAAGCAGAATGGTGCATGAAGCTCCTCATTTAAGGTCTCTAGTTATGGTACAGAATATTCCAAGTGAAAGTGCTTAAAGAACCGGTTTCAAAGTTATTTGTGACCATAACATGCTGCTCAAAGATTCGAATCTGCTGGCCTCACTTTTGAGATGGGTCTTTATGGAGTCGTCTAAGTGACAATCAGAAGAATCTCCTGTGCTGAAGAACACTGCAACAAATGGTACACTGATACTCATGAATACACCATGGTTACAATTAACACATTTGGACAGCAATCGAAGCACAACAGTAAACACTACAACAAGCACGTTTGGCACTGTAGTCCACACAAGAATTCACTGCTACTTGGGAGTTGCCTTTCTCCAGAATGTATTGACGCTGGCACGTTTTACTCTGAACACTGGACGACTTAGCTAAACTTGATGTATGTAATATATAACTCTGCAATGGCCATTTGATGACTACCATGCACCATACTTAAAGTGACTCATGTGGCTTGTCTAGTACCTTAAAATAAATGGTCTCCTGTAAAGAGCTCTGATGAGTTGTAACCCTGATGGGAGGAGCACAGAGCCATCACATCACGCTGAGAACAATCTTGTTAAGGAAAACATTGGAAAAGATGCTTAACGCATCCATTAAGTATTTATCCAAGGTTTACTACAATGCACACAGATTTACAACACGAACTGTTCTCTTTCAAAGCATTCTGTCATCAAAGCCATGTCACACTGCTGAGTTTGAAGACGCTTGAGACTCCTGAATTGGTTCCACTTTGGAGACTCAGAAGTGAGCTGAAGACACCGAGAGCGTGTCCATCGTGTAGGAACATATGGCACATACAGAGACTTCATGGCTCTTTGCATAGAGAGATATAGGCTTTGACAAACTCTTCTACAGGGAAGTAATCTATCCCCTTTTCCGAGGTTTGTGCAGTAAAGCAGTGCTGAAAAATCAACTGCAAGTTCTCACAATATCATTATTATTTTAAAGCACTCAAATATTCTCAACAAAAGCATGGATCTTATACACCATAACAATCCTCTGGGTTTTGGTTTATTTGTGGACCATAAAGAGTAGTAAATGAACTCTTTGAAGGTTTCACTGATAGCCATTATAGTATTGAAGAATTTATAGAAGAAAAGTCTAAAGCAATGGCAACATTACTTTCTTGAACATAAATACTCTTCTATTGGCAAATTTTACGCACAGACGTTCAATTATTTACACATTGAAAGATCTAGGCCATAATTAAAGTCATTCCGCAGTTCCTTAGTGTCATAAGGCGCAACCGACTGTAATTTCACGACTGGCCCAAGCTGATGACTTAAGCCCTATGAGTCGTTAATGAGCCCTTTGGGGGTTGAGAAGATACCTCGTAGCCCAAACCCGACCGGCTTGATTGGTTAATTGGCTTGTCAAGGAGGAGTTTGTAACTAAAAGATGTCCTCCCCATTAACCAAAGGGTCAAGGCTCTACTAAACATGCACCGATGTTAAAACATGAAAAGTTTTAAAAAGCTTTTATTTCACAAAAGTTACCATAAAGGCCTGTTAGAGGTTTTAAACTCCTATTTGGCAGAAGACCGTCAATGTTTATTAAAACCGGTTTGAAAGGTTCTTTAACCAGATATGGTGTTCTCAAGAACCTTCATG
Organism: Pseudoliparis swirei; assembly: GCF_029220125.1. Taxonomy (NCBI): domain Eukaryota; kingdom Metazoa; phylum Chordata; class Actinopteri; order Perciformes; family Liparidae; genus Pseudoliparis; species Pseudoliparis swirei. The sequence goes on from NC_079396.1 coordinate 2,871,309, forward strand.
AAGTTCTTGACACCCACAATATAGGTTCATTAAGTTTAAAATCATTTAAGTATGAATGGTTCAAAATGAAAAACTTGTTCCTGGTTTGAAATGGTTTGAATAGAACAAGTACAATTCCCAGTAAGAACACATTTCTTAAACAACTTAAGCTCTTTCAATTGTTTTCTCAAAGCAAAAGTTAAAACCAAGGTTCTAAAGAAGCTGGTTTGGTTTGTGGAGCAATGGGCATTAAGCAGTTACGTGGGAATTATCAACTGAACACCTTTAGGAATAAAGCAGAACTTCAAATTAAAATTTGGTTCTCATAAAAATGGTTGAAATTTAAAACGGGACCAAAATGGTTCTCCTCTGGCTCCTCTGGCCCCTTTTCTTATGGCTTGATGTTTAAGCAAGCAAGAATAGAGAGCAAATAACTACCAGTTTAAACACTTAAGATATGTATAAGAGAAAAGGTAATTAATATAAAGACATTAATTTTACACAATTTAAATGTTATTATATAAATCTTTATTTAATTTAATTTTAACTGGACTTCAATTTAGTGGTATTTTTAACACTGTATATTTAAAATATTCTCAAAGATCGTGGGTTAAACCCCAAGTGCCCCTCCCATTTAACTTTAAATGTCATTTGTGTTTTCCTGAAATATGAAATTTAAATTTTTTAATACTTCTCGCCAACCAAACATCCGAGAAATTACCTGTTCAATTTTTTTAAAACATAAAGTCAACAGATGGCCCAGAGGTGACAGGTAATGAAGTATGTTTGCATTTCAGAAGGACCCCAGTTGCTGTCCGGGAGAAGGGTTTTACTTTCAAGAATAAGATGAAATTTAAAACAAGCAATAAAAATTTTTAAACCAATTTTCCCGGGTGTCAAAAAAGGGCCCCCCCAAAAACCTTGGCAAAAAAAAAAAACGGAAAAAAAAATTTTTTTGTTAAAAAACCCAAAAAAATTGATTTTAAAGTTTTTTTTAAAAAAAAATTTTTAATTTTAAGTTTTTTCCCTTTTCAAAAAAAATTTTTTAAAAAGTGTTTTTTAAAAAAAAACCCAAAATTTTAAAAAGAAATTCCTTTTGGGTTTTTTTTTTTTTTTTTTTGGGGTCGAAAAAAAATTTTTTTTTTTTTAAAACCCCCAAAAGGAAAGGAAAGAGGTGGGGTTATGTTTTAGCTCCGCTAATGCCTTTCCTACTGAATTTTCCCGTACCATAAAAAATTACTTAACAATGCCAAAAAACACAACATTAGGTCAAAAAAATTAATTATTAAAAAATTGCAGTCCGCAAATTTTCCCAAATGGTTTTTTAAAACTTACGTTCCTTTTTGGAAAATTGGACTTTGGAGATGGAAAGGGTCAAATTCCCAGGGAAAAGGACATTAAAAAGCAAGACGCTTGAACGCTTCTCGTTCCCCCTTGAGCCCAAGCTAAGAAGCAAAGACCGCTTGAGCTTAAGCTTAAGCCGTTACATATACGAGATTTGACTCTGTACAGGGTCAAATTAACTCTACATCTGCTCACATTTCACCAACAACAACAAATTAACTCTTTTCAATTTGCTGTGTGTGTGTGCTGCTTCTGAACCAGCCTCAAAGATTGACCCGAGGAGGCTGAGGAAGAGGAGGAGAGGGAGAGGAGGAGAGGGAGAGGAGGAGAGGGAGAGTCAGATGAGGGGAACGCCAGGAGTACGTGTCCACGGGGAGACATCGGGGTGGGATCACGTGGGAACAGAGAGCATGATGGGAGCTGAAATTAAAAGCAGAGACAATAAGATGACAAGACATATTTGCGGACGTGCCTCCGGGAAACACTTAGGAGGCCCTCCAAGAGCCTTGAGACAAGGAAAGGAAACAGAGAAGGAGACACAAGGACACTTTCTCTCCTCTGAGGAATTCCCTCCGTCATAGAATAAAACATCCATTTACTTCCATTAAAACTTGATTTTTAAAGCTAAAATGCAATGTGTTTATATATATATACATTTATATATTTATATATATATACAGTATATAAATATAAACACATTGCATATATATATGTATAATGTCAATGTCAATAGTGGAATATATATATATATATATATAAATGCATATATATACTGTATAGTGGAGTCAAAGTTTAGAATGGATTATATATATATGTATATATATATATACATAAAATAAAAATAAATAAAAAATATATATATAGTGGAATCAATGTTTAGAATGGATTATATAAACTGTATATGTATATATATATATATTTATATATATATATACATATATAAGGAAAGAGAAGAGATCGTGAAAGTTAAATAAAGTCCCATCTAGGCTCCGCTTTCATTCGTCCCTTTCTTCTTAACTGTTAAGTCTCTTTCTGTTTAAATCCATTAAAACAAATTCAAATTCCTCTTCGTACACGCTGCCGGGCCAATAAATCTGACTCCGAGAACATTGTACCGCGTTCATTTATTTATACATTATATGTATACATTGCGAGTGGCCCCCGGGGGCCATCGCTTCTAATTGTTTTTTCTTCAAAAAGCCTCTCGGCGGCCACGCTCTGCTCGTTACTCGCTGCTCGACGACTGGAACCGAAGCGTGGCTTTAAACGCCGACTCTAAAATTGCGTCACACCGCGAAAAAAGAGGAGCACCGCCTTAAGAGAGGAGCGCCGCCTTAAGAGGGGAGTGCCGCCTTAAGAGAGGAGCGCCGCCTTAAGAGGGGAGCGTCGCCTTAAGAGGGAAGCCCGGCTTAAGAGAAGAGCGCCGCCTTAAGAGAGGAGCGCCGCCTTAAGAGAAGAGCGCTAAGAAGAGAAGAGCGCCATATAAGAGAGGCGCCGCTTTAAGAGGAGCGCTACTTAAGAGGGAAAGCGTCTTATAGAGAGAAGAGCGCCTTAAGAGAGGAGCTACTAGCCAGAGGGGAGCGCCGCCTTAAGAGAAGAGCACAGCCTTAAGAGAGGAGCGCCGCCTTAAGAGAAGAGCGCCGCCTTAAGAGAAGAGCACCGCCTTAAGAGAGGAGCGCCGCCTTAAGAGAAGAGCGCCGCTTTAAGAGAAGAGCGCCGCTTTAAGAGAAGAGCCTCTTAAGAGGAGCCGCTTAAGAGAAGAGCGCCGCCTTAAGAGAAGAGCGCCATGCCCGCCTTAAGAGAGCCCTTAAGAGGGGAGTCACTTAAGAGAAGAGCGCCGCTTTAAGAGAAGAGCGCCTCCTTAAGAGGGGAGCGCCGCCTTAAGAGAAGAGCGCCGCCTTAAGAGAAGAGCGCCGCCTTAAGAGAAGAGCGCCGCCTTAAGAGAAGAGCGCCGCCTTAAGAGGGGAGCGCCGCCTTAAGAGAAGAGCGCCAAGAGAAGAGCCGCCTTAGAGAAGCGCTTAAGAGAGCGCTTTAAGAGAAGAGCGCCGCCTTAAGAGGGGAGCGCCTTAAGAGGAGTGCTGCCTAAGAGAGGAGGCCGCCTTAAGAGAAGAGCGCCGCCTTAAGAGAAGAGCGCCGCTTTAAGAGAAGAGCGCCGCCTTAAGAGGGGAGCGCCGCCTTAAGAGGGGAGCGCCGCCTTAAGAGGGGAGCGCCGCCTTAAGAGAAGAGCGCCGCCTTAAGAGAAGAGCGCCACCTTAAGAGAAGAGCGCCGCCTTAAGAGCCGACAGCGTGACGGACCGTGCGTGGTCGGCGGGCTGAGCGCTGCAGGGCGGGGCCCTTGGCGCCGTACATCCAGCACGCCATTAGCACAATCGCCGCATCTCCTCCCGTTAATATGTACGGTTCATTTCCTCCCCCCAAAAAACTATAAAATACAAAGTGACACAACAGCAGAATCACACCAACGCACTGTCATTCTCTCTCTCTCTCTCTCTCTCTCTCCTTGTATTTCCACCAGCTCTGCATTCCCCTTGCGGTCTTCGTGTGGGGGGCCGGGGGCCGGCGGCGCCGGGGCCCCTGATGAGGAGCATTGATCCTCGTTGGGTTGTGAGCGCGTTAGTGGCCCGTCGACATGTTAATAAGCCCCGCCGTTATTCCGGAGGAGCTTTAATTAGCCGCTCGGAAATGTGCTTACTGGGCAGCGCCGTCACTCTGTCGTGGCACACAGTGCTGAACACACACACACACACACACACAGGCGGGAGAGAGGTCGCACACACACACACACACACACACACACACACACACACACACATATATATAGTACAGTCACTCATTTCATGGACCGCCGAGATGGCGATCAAAACAACATTCCCCATTTATTCAATTAATAGTTTCATTAGCGGTGTGAATGTACTTCCTCGTGCCACACACACACACACACACCCACACACACACACCCACACACACACACACACACACACACACACCCACACACACACACACACATACACACCCACACACACACACACACACACACACACCCACACACACACACATCCACACACATACACACACACACACACACACACACACACCGCTCATCTGCTTCTACTGTGCTGCATGTACCCTCCGGCGCTCTCGGTTCCTAATGCCTCCATCTTGCGGCTCGTCGGCTATTGAAGTGAAGACGGTCCGAGTGTTATGACGTAATCACGTGTTTTATGTCAAATAAGTAATAATAAAAGTAATTGTTCGTATTCTGAGTGAGTGGAATATATTCTGAAAGCAAGCCAATTACAATTTTACGTGAGAAAATATTGACTGACGTTGCATTCATGGAGCGTGATTTCATTACAGCCACTTGGAGCTAACGACTTCTGTTGAGCAGTCATCAGAAAGAGACGGCGCCGGGCCCCACTCTGACTGTGTGCCAGACGACGGAGGCCTCACTATGATACGGTGGAAGGACATCGTTGTCTTTTTCATGGCTTCCAAAAGCGTTGAAAATCAAATCAAAACCTTGTTCTGGTCCCACATGCTTCAGGTTTGGTTAAGTTTAGGTTTAGTTAAGGTTAGTGTAACCGTGTGGTTAAGTTTAGGCTTAGTTAAGGTTAGCGTAACCTTGTGAGAACCAGGGTTCTCTTAAGAACCATTTCCTTATTCAAATAACCTATAAAGGTGTCTCAAAGAACCTTCAAAAAATGGTTCCTCAAGGCACCATTTCTTGTTCTAAAAAGAACCTTTCAAACCAGGGTTTTTTAAAGAACCATTTCATTAAACAGTTCTTCAAAGAACCCATCACGGTGCCTCAAACGAATAAATGGTTCTTCAGTAGGCGATGGTTCTCCGTAGAACCACGAAGCCTTTTAAAGAACCCTTTAGGAACCGTTCTCTCTGTGCTGCAGTGTTTTTCCCTCTTGGCTCGCGACCTGCTGACACCGCCGAAGATCAGCGGTACCGCCGGTCCTCCTCCTCCGTCTGACTTCAGAGGGGAAGAGATAACGCAGAAACAAAACCAGCCTTCCTTCACTCCACCTGATCCATTAATAATCCTCTCTCTCTCTCTCTCTCTCTCTCTCTCTCTCTCTCTCTCTCAGAGTTACAGCTTGTGTACATAAGCTGCATGGCGGCTTCACTCTCTTCCCACTCCTGTACAGAAAATTAGTAATTCATTTGTAGTGGGAGCAGATTTACCGACGCGCGGCCGGGAACATATTTCCCGAATTCCCCCGAGGGCGCCGCTGCTGACTCGTGTCATATTTACTGTGTAATTGATTTTTAAACACTCGTCTCTCTCCGTTCCCGCACAACTGTTTTTTTCTTCCCCCCTGTTGCCCACGGCGATTGATCCTGTACCTCCTATGTTCATCTCTTCATTATAAGATAAACATCATCATCTCGGCATCGCTGTCCTTTCACTATGTATTGGCTTCTCTTACCCCCCCCCCCCCTGACAGGAGCACCTTATTGCGCATTGGGGAGGACGGGAGAGGAGGAGGGGGAGGAGGAAGAGGATGCCGAGGGTGGAGGAGGGAGTGAAGGGTGGACGAGAAGAAGGGAGGGAGTGGACGAGGAGGACCAAAGAGCATGGACGGAGAGACGGAGGGGTAGTGAAAGAGGGGTGGAGGCCAGGGAACTCTTAAAACCCTCGGCGTCTGATACTGACCCCTTAGAGATGGAGGGGTAGTGAAAGAGGGGAAGAGGGGTAGAGGCTAGAGAACCTTTAGAAACCCTCACCGTCTGATACCGAGCCCTTAGGGGTAGTGAAAGAGGGGTAGAGGCCAAAGAACCCTTTAAAACCCCCGGCGTCTGATACCGACCCCTTAGAGATGGAGGGTACTGAAAGAGGGGAAGAGGCCAGAGAACCCTTTAAAACCCCCGGCGTCTGATACCGACCCCTTAGAGATGGAGGGTACTGAAAGAGGGGAAGAGGCCTGATGTGAAAGCCTTCTAAGGGGTATAGCGCCGTGGCCGAATGGAGCTAACGGTAGCAGTCACTGTAGCTGTATCGCTTCCTGACAAAAAAAGGTACCTAAGGATTGGGCCTACGGTGTGGTCACCAAGTGGGGACTGAAGAGCTGTGATTGGTCAGCACGGACTGCTTTTAGATTTCGCTACTGATTCTGAAGGAGATTGCTGAGAGAGAAGACGAGATCCAGCAAGTTGACATGTAAACACAACTGGGTGGAGTCGTCTCACATGGACCTTAGCGTCAAAAACAGCGCGATCACGTGCAGTGCATCCATCTAGGGTGTTTTTTAGCAATGGATCCAACGTCGGGACAAATCCACTGACATGTGGCTCGTGTCAGCTACGAATCGAACTCCTAAAGTCCAATAGAAGGTTCTGGTTCCAGTGGGTTGGGCGATCAGGAAGCATCAGAATCAGTGGTTTCTACATTGGGGCGGGGGAGGAGGGGGGGCACTGCCCCTCCACATCCAGATGGCGCTGTTGTGCAGAAAGCTCGGTACATTCGTACTTCGCGACGAAATATATATATATTTTAATATATTTTTTTAATGCAAAGTAGCGTGAATATGTGTGTGAATAAACTTGACTCACACGCATTATAGTCTTGTTTCGGAGCAACGGCCCATGCTTGGCCCACCGTTACCATGGAAACGCCAATGAGCGTGAACCACACAGGCCAAAGTTGACATTGAGCGGTGGGGCACTTTCAGATGTGCCCCACGAAATCTGCCTGGCAACTAGACTGGAATAACGTGAAAACCGCGAGACCTGTACCCTGTGACTAAGAAAAAACAACAACATATAGTCAGATCAATGCCGGCTACCGGTTAGTTAGCTCACGTAGATTCCGACAACTTCCGAAGAGTTTTTGCAGCCCTTAGTATATCTGACTGGTCTGTATAGGACGACTGTTATAAGAATCTACCCCTATTTTTGTGATGGTGACATGACGTCACACCAGAAATGTCAGGCTTACATCGCCACTGATCAGAATAGAGATCATCGCGGAGGGGCCTCGGGAAGGGAAAGAAGGAATAGGTGGATGAAGGATAGGACAATCATAAAAAAGGCAAAAAAAGAAGAAATAATGCAATTAAAGAAGCAGGGAGCAAAGGATGAGTTGCGCAGGAGACCAGAGAGCCGTCCTCTCTCCTGAGGGGAGGTGCTAGGCTCTTCTAATCAATCCATGGATGCATTGTAAAATCAATGCTCTGTATAATTAGGGCAATCCAAGGGTAAAAAAAATGCACCCTGCTCTGCATTTTGCCTCCGTCGGCACTCGGTCGTTGCTTTCCGCTGTAACGACGGCGTCATCGTAAACGGCTCCGGGTCACACTTACATTATTCCAAATTGGTTGGAATAATTGAAAAACCTCTGGGTCCTTCGCTGTATGACGTGTCACAAAGAGCAGTCGCCTCAAAGGTAACAATGTGCGGCGAGAGAACTTGAGGCCGATGCCGTTGTTTAAGCGCCTGATGGCGTTTTTAATAGTTTTTTGCCACGATCGATACGCTCACCCGAACCGGCTCGTCTTCTCTTTTTACACCACTGAGGTCCTTCACTAGACCACACACACATATACACGTATACACACACACACATACATACTCACATCCACATACACACACACACACACACACACATACATACACACACATACACACACACACATTTTTGCTTTTTAATTATTACCTTTAAACATATAATGTGTTAAAAAATTTGACAATACATTATTATTTCTCTTTTACTTTGAAATGTCAACTCTTATTTGATGTGTTACTGGGGACCTTCACCAGACCACACACACATACATACACACACATACACCCCCCCCCCTCACACAGACACACACACACACACACGCACATGTTCACTATTTAATTATTACCTTTAAATATACAACATGTTAAAAATTCGACAATAAATTATTATTTCTCTGCTTTTATTTTGAAATGTCAACTCTTATTTGATGTGTTACTGCGGACCTTCACTAGACCACACACACACACACACACACACACTGTAATAATGTAATTATTACCTTTAAACATATAATATGCTTAAATTTCTTCAATAAATTGTAATTTCTATGCCTTTACTCTGAAATGTCAACTCTTATTTGATATGTTACTGAGGACCTTCACCAGACCACACACACATACACACACACACATTCACACACACACACACACACACACACATACACACACACATCAAAAAATAACTGGTTTGCTTTGTAATTATTACCTTTAAACATATCATATGAACATGCAAATATTATTCCTTTGCTTTTACTTTGAAAGGTCAACTCTTATTCTGTAATAAAGTATCCTCCGCGTGATCACTCACATGTCACATTAACTTAATTACTTGAAGCGTTATATTGAATTTAATATTTAATTAAATAAAAGTATAGCCCACATTTAAAAACAGGAACACATCATGGTTGTGTGAGTAGTGGCAGACGGATGACATTTTACTTAAATATTGCTATTATTATTATTATTTATTATTATTATTCATTTTACTTTAATATTACTGACATAATATTTTATTATTATTTATTATTATTATTTATTATTATTCATTTTACTTAAATATGACTGACATATTATTTTGTTATTATTTATTATTATTCATTTTACTTTAATATTACTGACATATTATTTTTTTATTATATATTATTGTTTTTCATTTTACTTCAATATGACTGACATATTATTTTATTATTATTTATTAATATTATTATTATTAATAATTTTACTTCAATATTACTGACATATTATTTTATTTTATTATTATTTATTATCATTATTATTTTTTTTAATTATCGAATCATTTTACTTCAATATTACTGAATTATTATTTTATTATTTAAGTAAAAATGGCAATGAAAGGGAACTTCTAAAGAAAGAAGTTACAAGGACAATTTACTTAAATATTGTTTGATCAAAAACAATTCTTACTCGCAAGTAAAACTCAACTTGAAAATGTCAGAGTGAAAACGCCAGCGCGTTCCTCTGTGGTAGCGCTCATCTCTCTTTGGGTAAATACCTTTTCTTCAGAGTTCTCTCCACACACTCCGCCGTGCTGTTGTCATATCGCCACTGAAATATTCATGCAGGCAACAAACGCCCGGGACGAGAACTTCAAGGCCGTTTGAAGTGTGTGAATGTCAGCTTCATGTTTTTATAGTGTGTGTGTGCTCTGAAAAGTTAATAAAACATGTCGGGCTGCGTCCGTGTGTCCGTCCTCTTCTCGTGAGCGTGGTGCTTTTTGGCTATAACCCGAGAATTCATACGGTAATTATGACAATTTCCCCCCCAAAAGCATCTTAGAGGATTCAAATGATGAGGTAATAACATATCTGAGAGGCCACGAGATGGTGGTGATAGTTCATAAATGATGAGTTCAAGTTCTTCAGGAAGAATGGGGAATTTAAGGCACAGACGACCCCGAAAACATTAAAACTCGCGTCACAAAGTGGCATTTTATAATAATGAATTCCTCTGATTGACGAGAGTTATACATATAAAAAGTTATATAGGAAGTATTTTTTTTAAACTGTTGGAATATTATAATGAGAGCAATCGTGGAGGTCTGGATGGTGGAGGTCTGGATGGTGGAGGTCTGGATGGTGGAGGTCTGGATGGTGGAGGTCTGGATGGTGGAGGTCTGGATGGTGGAGGTCTGGATGGTGGAGGTCTGGATGGTGGAGGTCTGGATAGTGGAGGTCTGGATGGTGGAGGTCTGGCTGGTGGAGGTCTGTATAGTGGAGGTCTGGATGGTGGAGGTCTGGATGGTGGAGGTCTGGATGGTGGAGGTCTGGATGGTGGAGGTCTGGATGGTGGAGGTCTGGATGGTGGAGGTCTGGATGGTGGAGGTCTGGATGGTGGAGGTCTGGATGGTGGAGGTCTGGATGGTGGAGGTCTGTATAGTGGAGGTCTGGATGGTGGAGGTCTGGATGGTGGAGGTCTGGATAGTGGAGGTCTGGATGGTGGAGGTCTGAATAGTGGAGGTCTGGATAGTGGAGGTCTGGATGGTGGAGGTCTGGATGGTGGAGGTCTGGATAGTGGAGGTCTGGATGGTGGAGGTCTGGATGGTGCAGGTCTGGATGGTGGAGGTCTGGATAGTGGAGGTCTGGATGGTGGAGGTCTGAATAGTGGAGGTCTGGATAGTGGAGGTCTGGATGGTGGAGGTCTGGATGGTGGAGGTCTGGATGGTGGAGGTCTGGATATTGGAGGTCTGGATGGTGGAGGTCTGGATGGTGGAGGTCTGGATATTGGAGGTCTGGATGGTGGAGGTCTCTGGATCTCTGAGACACCTTTATAGGTTCTTCGAAGAACTCTAAGGAATTGGGTCTTTAAAGAACCCTGGTTTAAAGGTTATTTGTGGAACCATAAATGGTGCCTTAAAAAACCTTTCTTTAAAGATTCTTTGAGACACATTTATAGGTTCTTCGAAGAACTTTTTAAGGAAATGGTTCTTTAAAGAACCCTGGTTTGAAAGGTTCTTTGTGGAACCATAAATGGTGCCTTAAAGAACCATTTTTTAAGGTTCTCTGAGACACCTTTATAGGTTCTTCGAAGAACTCTAAGGAAATGGGTCTTTAAAGAACCCTGGCTTAAAGGTTATATTTGGAACCATAAATGGTGCCTTAAAAAACCTTTCTTTAAAGATTCTTTGAGACACATTTATAGGTTCTTCGAAGAACTTTTTAAGGAAATGGTTCTTTAAAGAACACTGGTTTGAAAGGTTCTTAGTGGAACCAGAAACGGTTCTTCTATGGAATCACTCCGAAGAACCATTTTCGGTTCCAGATGGCACCTCCATGTTCCTGTGTGTGGCAGTTATTAGATAATAGATCGAGTGATTATCTGGAGGCGGTCTTTGGGGTCCACTTCTTATCATTTTACAATAGTTTGTATTTTCTGGCCGTATTTCAGCAGCCGGGACGAGTCTCGATGTTCACGGGGAACCGGGTTTCATCCCTAACTTGAATCATATATCATAACTTGAGTATTTAATGTGATTTCTCGTTCTACTTCCTGACCCGGTCGGAGAGAGAAGAGCAATCTTCCCCGTGTGCACTCACAATAAGTGGACCGCTCCACCTCCAAAAGCTGCGTGACAGAAATCCATCAGTCACCAACAGGAAGTCAGAAGAGATTTACGGCTTCATAACGGTGATGACTACCAATGAGGTTTGACGTGCGGCCGCCGGCGGGAGGCGGGACGCCCCGGCGGGGGATCACCACGCAACGATGACCCCGCCGGCTGTTCATTACCGCGCTTGTACAACAGCTACTTCATGCAGAGAGCAATACTTTTTACGCATGATATCGATTTGAGAATTATTTTATGACATTGCTATAAAGAAAAATAGAACAGCGTCCGTAATGACTTCTTCTTCTTCAGAAAGAACCGAGCAGAACCAAGCAGAACTGAGCAGAACCGAGCAGAACCGAGCACGAGGCCGACGGGCTTCACGTCGACCTCCCTGGCCTCGCGCTCACCGAGAGCGGGGAGCGGCGTGCAGCGGTCGGCTGGGTTTAGTCAACACAACCTGTTTGGTTGAGTTTAGAAAAAAAGACGAAGGACGTTCGTCGACTTTCTCACGTCACGTCGTCATGGTGACGTCAGCCAGCGGTCGGTGGGCGGAGGTTTCGTGCAGCAATTTTGCGACGCCATCTTGGATTACGGCCATCGCCACACAGAAACATGGAGGAGCATCTGGAACCGAAAATGGTTCTTCAGAGTGACGCCATCGAAGAACCATTTCTGGTTCCACGAAGAACCTTTCAAACAGGGTTCTTTAAAGAACCATTTCTTTAGAGAGTTCCTCAAAGAACCTATAAAGGTGAGGAAGTTAAGTGGACCATTTCTGGTTCTGGAAGGACCTCAGGGTTCTTTGAACTATATCTGGGACTTTGGGATCTTGGGACTGCTCCAACAGCCTGGATGAGTACACAGAGGCTGTAACTTCCTACATCAGCTTCTGTGAGGACAGCTGTATTCCATCCTGCTCCAGGGTTCTTTAAAGACAAACCATTTCTGGTTCACAGGAAGAACCCCAGGGAAGGACCAGGCCTTCAACAGTCTTCAAAGGACTTACAAAGGTCTCTCAAAGAACCTTAAAGCAGGTTCCTAAGGCCTGGTTACTCTGAGAAACTGCAAACGACTGTACTCTGAGAAACTGCAACAGCAGCTCTTCAAAGACGACTCTGCTTCCTCGGAGAAGGCTCAGGCAGATCACCAACCACAAAGCCCAAATCACTCTCCATGAACAATGTGCTTCTGGCAGACGCTAAATGAACTCTACATCTGCTTTTCAGACAATGGAGCAGTCCTGAGACCATCCCCACAGCCCCACCAACAAGCCACAGACCATCAGCCCACCCTCCCCAGCCCATCAGGGGCCACACCTTAATCCACCCCTCCGCCTCGCCATCCTGGAGAGAGCAGTCAACAGGCTGTTTAAAAGCAGAACCCCGCAGACAGCGGGCGATGTCCCTCCCCTCCACCCTGAAGTCCTGTGCCAGCTGTCCGATAGATCCTCACCTCCGATTGAGAGGCATGCCACGTTCCAGCCTCTCTTTACCCCACCATCATCCATGCACGGCCGCCCTGACCTCTGTGGTCATGAAGTGTCCTTCCACGCTTGTCCCTGTCACACCTCAAGACCATCACCGACCCACTCCTGGACCCCCTGCAGTTCGCCTACAGAGCCAACAGGTCTGCAGACGATGCAGTCAACATGGCCCTTCACTACATCCTCCAGCATCTGGACTCCCGAGGAACCCCAGGATCCTGTTTGTGGACTTCAGCTCTGCCTTCAATTCCATCATCCCGTCCCTGTTGCAGGACAAGCTCTCCCAGCTGCACGTGCCCGACTCCACCTGCAGGTGGATCACAGACTTCCTGACCGACAGGAAGCAGCACGTGAGGCTGGGGAAACACGTCTCAGGCTCCCGGACCACCAGCACGGGTTCCCCCCAAGGCTGTGTTCTCTCCCATCTGCTGTTCTCCCTGTACACCAACAGCTGCACCTCCAGTCACCAGTCCGTCAAGCTCCTAAAGTTCGCGGATGACACCACCCTCATTGGACTCATCTCTGGCGGCGAGACCGCCTACAGGTGGGAGACTGACCACCTGGTGACCTGGTGCAGCCAGAACAACCTGGAGCTCAACGCTCTGAAGACAGTGGAGATGGTTGTGGATTTCAGGAGGAATGCAGCCCCACCCCTCTCATCCTGTGTGACTCCCCGTCGACGCTGTGAGTCCTACCGCTTCCTGGGCTCCATCATCTCCCAGGACCTCAAGTGGGAGCTGAACATCGGCTCCATCTCCAAGAAGGCCCAGCAGAGGATGTTCTTCCTGAGGCAGCTGAGGAAATTCAACCTGCCAGGGAAGATGATGGTACAGTTCTACACGGCCATCGTTGAGTCCATCATCTGCTCCTCCATCACCGTCTGGCACCCTGCAGCCACAGCCAAAGACAAGCGCAGGCTGCAGAGCATCATCCGCTCGGCCGAGAGGGTTATCGGCTGCAATCTGCCTTCCCTCCAGGTCCTGTTCACTTCCAGGTCACTGAAGCGGGCCAGAAAGATTGTCGACCCCTCCCACCCTGGACACTCCTGTTGAGTCCCTCCCTCGGGGAGGAGGCTGCGATCCATCATGACCACGACCTCCCGCCACACCAATAGCTTTTTCCCGGGCCGGGCTCATCATGGACCCGGACTGACTGACTGTCACCCCCAGGACTACCACCTCTTCTTCCACCTTCCTCTCTCCTCCTTCTTCCCGCTCCTTCCTCTTCCTCCTCCTCCCTCTTCCTCCCACTCCTCCTCCCTCCTTGCGTTGATTGTTGTTTGTCATGTCCAAATGTTGCACCTTCCACCAAAAAAAATTCCTCGTTTGTTTGTGAAAACATTCATTCTTTGGCAATAAACCTGTTTCTGATTCTGATTCTGAAAGAACCTATAAAGGTGTCTCAAAGAACCTTAAAAGCATGGTTCCTCAAGGCACCATTTCTGGTTCCACGAAGAACCTTTAAAACCAGGGTTCTTTAAAGAACCATATCTGGTTCCACGAAGAACCTTTAAAACCAGGGTTCTTTAAAGAACCATGTCCTTAAAACATTCTTCAAAGAACTTATAAAGGTCTCTCAAAGAACCTTAAAAGCATGGTTCCTCAAGGCACCATTTCTGGTTCCACGAAGAACCTTTAAAACCAGGGTTCTTTAAAGAACCATTTCTGGTTCCACGAAGAACCTTTAAAACCAGGGTTCTTTAAAGAACCATGTCCTTAAAACATTCTTCAAAGAACTTATAAAGGTCTCTCAAAGAACCTTAAAAGCATGGTTCCTCAAGGCACCATTTCTGGTTCCACGAAGAACCTTTAAAACCAGGGTTCTTTAAAGAACCATTTCTGGTTCCACGAAGAACCTTTAAAACCAGGGTTCTTTAAAGAACCATGTCCTTAAAACATTCTTCAAAGAACTTATAAAGGTCTCTCAAAGAACCTTAAAAGCATGGTTCCTCAAGGCACCATTTCTGGTTCCACTGAGAACCTTTCAAACCAGGGTTCTTTAAAGAACCATTTCCTTAAAGAGTTCTTCAAAGAACCTATTATGGTTCCTCAAACGATAAGAAGGTTCTTCAGCAGGTGATGGTTCTTCGTGGAACCACAAAGCCTTTAAAGAACTCTTTAAGAACCATTATATTTCTGTGTGTGTGGACTATGATTTACTAAGATCAACTCAACATCTGCTTTTCAAAATGGTTTGTAGACACTATAGTAATCGTTGACACACACACACACACACACACACTCACACTCACACACACACACTCACACACACACACACACTCACATACACACTCCTGTTAATCCACCCTGCTGAGCCGCTGTGTGTTCCCACCACGATGATGAATGGATGAATAACACCGGGCCGCGGCGTCACGCTTTATCCCAATAATAGTAGTTCAACGACCGTTTCCCGGTTCCGCGACAGCGAGCGCCGCCGCGGCGAGCGCCGACAGCGGAGCGATGTCCCTCTCATCGAATACCGATGAAGTCCTCTAGATGTCCATTAATGATAGATCCCTTACATAATGAAGAAAAGAAACCGGGGCCGGCCCACCACCGATCCGTAATGGATTGAGAGGCAGGGCCTGAAACCGATCCAAAAGCCTCTCTTTACCCCCACCCCCCCACCACACATACACACACACACACACACACACACACACACCCACACACACACATATGCACATTTGCAGAGACATGCACATAAAAACAAAGTCCTCACTCATCCCACTGTGTTTAATCTCTCTAAGTGTTTTTCCACCCCTTGCTTCCCTCCCCCTCTTCCCCTCCCTCCCCCATCCCCCTTTCTCCCCCCTTTCCTCCGAGCCACGCCTCAGCTCTCCGAGACGTTACCACTCACGCCGCCGTCGTCGGCTCCTCCCTCCCCCGAGCGGAGACACTCGCTTCCTCTCCGTCATAAATCGCTCCCTTTGCTGCTGACGCTGGCGTCTGGGCTCGGGCGATACGGCGAGTGCCGCGCACCACGTCACTTTCGGGATTGGATCGGTGCTTCGTTGGAAACACAAATAAGCCAAACGCCTTTCACGCACTGTATTTACACCGGAGCCGTTGTTTTTGGTGAGCGCCTCTCCTCTCGGGTTCCGGCGAGTCATAAAAGTCTTCAATAATAATGTAGAAGAAATTAACCTCCCGCCATTTATTTATTGAAGACACAAAGAAATACTTTGAGTTGTCAGTTGGAGAGTTGTCACGCTGCAGGACTGCACGACCTCGATGAGGTCCGATTGGTCCGGACCGGCGATGTATGAATATTCACATTGTTGTGTTTTAATATTTGTATTATATACAGTATATATATATATTCCTGGTGGTCAGTAGAGTGAATGACGCTTTAACACATGAAGCATAGACTTCTATACAACCAGAGGAGACGCCCCCTGGTGGTCAGGAGAGAGAATGCAGCTTTAACACATGAAGCATAGCCTTCTATACAACCAGAGGAGTCACCCCCTGGTGGTCTGTAGAGAGAATGCAACTTTAACACATGAAGCATAGACTTCTATACAACCAGAGGAGTCGCCCCCTGGTGGTCAGGAGAGATAATGCAGTTTTTCTAAGACGCTTACGCATTGGCTATACTTTTCAGAACCGGAGGTTCGTTCTGATATCAATATCATCAACACATCATAAATAATAGTTCTGTTGTCGAAATTGATCATAACACACCTACTTACATTTCTCAGAAAATCTGAAATGATATGAATTCTACTTATGGGAATACTCATGTGCAACTCAAACTATCTCTACCTTTTTTGTGTGGGCATGCATACAAAAGAATATTTTCTGCCTGGTCCTTTTACTTGGCCGTGCCCAGGGTCCCATGTTCTCATAATCCCCCCATGCATCTTGTACATATCATAACTAGGCCTTTTACATGACAGGAATTAAATGAGCTGTAACTTGAGGGACCTTTCTCATTATTCAGTTTGAACATCCTCGATTCCTATCATCTGCTGGCATTTTAGAGGAAGCGAGGAAGATAGGCGAGGAGAGAGGAGTCGAGGCTTCAGGCAGTCAATACAAAGAGACATCCTTTCTTTGGTGTTCATGACAACTCATGTGTTTAGTATTAATTCAATTCACAACACGGCATAATAATTTACATTTACATCCTATCGGTCGAAATGACTGAATAACAGCAAATCATTGTAAATGCTGTGTGTTGTTCTTCTATATTCTCCTTTGACAGCTGTAAAAATCATGTCGCGATTAGCAGCTGAATTAGAAGCACAAGATAAAAATGTGTGTAAATGGACCTGAATGGACATTCATACCTTGATGGGAGGAGCTACATGCCATTAGGACTAACTAACATTCATACTCATTCACACACCGCAGGAACAGCCTTCAGGGGCAAATCGGGGGGGGGGGGGGGGAAGTGTCTTGCCCAAGGACCCATTGACATAGGAGCCGGGGGTTGAACCACCGATCCTCTGAAGGATGACCCCACTGCTCTACCGCTAAAGGCCCCCTTCAGGATTTCAAGTAACTCTTTCGATGGTCAGACGAACTGGATCCGAGAGCAAGAAGTTCTCTCAGGTCCGGTGGGACCAACAAACTGACGCGGGACTGTTACTCACGGGAAACTAAAAGGTGTACGATAATTACTGACGACGACGTGACAATCTTCAGCGTCGAGATATTTTGCTTCTGCCGGGGAAGCAAAATCCGACGCTTAGAGGACGAGATCACGTTTAACACCGCTAGCTCCGTCAGCACTGGTTCCGTTGGGACCGCTAACACCATAAGCACCGCTAGTTAATTGCCGCTGACTCAACCTTTTTCTTCCGACTGAGAACCTCGAAGGTCACACAAAATCGTAACATTTTCTCCACTACTTCCGGATCTTTTACGAGAAACGTCTTAATTTTCCGAATCACGGCACGACATACCGATTAAAGGTTGCCTTGACGACGGTGATATTTGTATGCAGGAATGACAGAGGTCTTATTATATCACAACCCCTACCTTTCTGCTGCACTCAATCAGAGAGAAATCTCCTCCTCGGGCCTTCTGAGAACAGGCAGGTATCTGCCACATTAGGGTGGATAATGGGGATGGATGGATCCGTGCAATGACAGGTACAGTGGGACCGAAGGGTGTAGGTGGAAAATGGATATCTCGTGAAAAAAAGAAGGAGGACTTGTGAATAGCAGATAGCAGGAATTCCACTGAGCCCCGTCTACATGCCTGGAGCCGGAGGGGGAACAGGGCATCCATCATGAATATGAAGACCTGACATGACAGCATTCAACCTGCTAATGCTCTCTGCAGGTTGGAAACACAAATAGTTCTGACCTGCCGGCTCAGGACGGATACGGTGCAGATCATGTCCTTCTCACTTATTCTGACATGTTGGTAGTTCAACACAGCTTTCCTCAATCAATTTGTCTTTCCTCAAAACATGCATTTGTTTCTTTTTAGATGTGATACCAAAAAACAGTTTAACTGTCACTCCTCTTGCTCTTCCAATTACACTTCGTCAAGTCTTGTATGAATAGTGCTAATATTTAAAGAATACATACAAATCCCACTTAACATTCGGGTTTAATAGCGCTCAGTAGCGCTCAGTTGGCTGCAGTAGGGCTTCAGTGCCACTAGAGGGAGACTGAAACTAATTACCTTGACTGTAAGAGCAGTAAAACACAGAGCGGGTTTAACTTTTTACATTTCATTTAGCTGACGCTTGTATATCCAAACCGACGTACAATAAGTGTATTCAACCACGAGTACGTCTGACCAACTAATCATGTCCAAGTGCTTCTGATTATGAAATGCTGTGTGTGTGTGTGTGTGTGTGTGTGTGAGGACACAGGAGGAAGCTAGTGACAGAGAGATGAGTTCACAGTCACTCAAATCTCTTAAAAAGGAAATCGTAGCTCATTCCTTGACCGACCACATATCAGGAATGTAAACGTCTACTTTCTCGGATGAAACCATATGAAAACTTAAAGGACTTTTATCCTGATAGATACTCATAAGACTGACAGCTGGTCTCAAGGCACCCAGACGCAATGCATTATGGGGCAGTTGAGAATGCGCAGTGAGCTCATGTCTCGTTCTTAAGATAATAAAATGCTTTATGAGTCCCCGCGGTGGGGAGATGTTGCTAATGTCTACATCCGGGGCATTTCGCAAGGACATAAAATTCACATACGATGCCGTGGAACGCACCACTTACTCAGTTCTGACCTTATCCTAAGTCTGAAAGTGTGTTAATATTAATATTTCAAACACAGCCATCGAGAGTGCTGACTTCAGCTGATGCTGCTTCTCCTCCCTGACATCTCGGCTTGAGCCATTGATTCTTACAGAGCGAGGCCCGTCAGTCCGATGGGCCGCGGTCACCATGCCAACCCGCAGATTAATGTCTGCATATGTGTGCATTTCAGAGAAAGTCAGAGAAAGAAGAGGCCGACCTTTCACCACGACCCCATCGTGAGACAACGTGAAGAGACAATGTCAAGATCAGGAGAGCCGTTACAATGAAGAGAATACTAACTTTAGATACGTAGGTCACAAGTCCAAGTCAAATCCCAAGTCTCTGAACTGGAGTCCAAATGTCAAGTCTTTGGTCACAAGTCCAAATCAAATCCCAAGGCTTTGAATTTTATTCCAAGACGAGTCTAGAGTCCAAATCCCAAGTCTTTTGTCACAAGTCCAAGTTAAATCCCAAGTCTCTAAACTGGAGTCCAAATATCAAGTCTTTGGTCATAAGTCCAAGTCCAGTCCCGAGTCTTTGAACTGGAGTCCAAGATGAGCCTCAGGGTCCAAATCTCAAGTCTTAGGTCACAAGTCGAAATCAAATACCAAGTCTTTGTTCACTAGTCCAAGACAACTTCTAAGTCAACTTCAATGCCGACTTCTTTTCCCAGTTAAAATACAATCTAGTAATTATTAAATTTAATTCCTAACCAGCCATTTGGTTCCTCGCTGCAGCCTTTAAACAGTTTGCCGATCAAAGCTATAAGGAGACAAAAGGTCCTGCCGAACTCTCCAAGGACTTCAACTTGCTGTTCTCGGTTGAGTCGTCACTGGTCCACATATGTATGTTTCAATCAGGAGATACTTTTTCCGAATTCGATCAGTAGCGATTGGCTTAGAGACATCGTGCCCCATCTAATTGGTCTCTTGAAATTGGACGCCCCTTCCCCAGATCAGCTGGTAGCGCAATCACGGGGAGTAGTGGAGTGAGACACTTATGCATGACCCGCCGTGTCAAGAGAGTCTTCCTCCCTGAACTGTGCCGCTTAAGCTCCATATGATATGCAGAAGCCAACAAACACCCATCATCCGACTCCAGACTTCCATGGAGGTGGACTTCCTGTTCCTCTCCTGACATTTGGGTTTCCCTTCAGTTGCTCGAGTGTAACCTTCAACGACAGCGAGTGTGGTAGAGAATACATTTCAGACGGCCTCCTGATCAACCCTCAAAGCATCGTGACATTTTTACCGCCGTAAAAGAAAAGATTAGTGAGCACAGCGGGGATAAACAACCCCCCCCCCCCCCCGAAAAAAAACCCAGAATGAAGTGTTTCCTCCAGCAGGTGAGAGGATACAGAGGCTCGGCTGAGGCTTGTGGGTATTTTTGGTGATTTCTCCAGAGGCGACTGGCAAAAATAACTACATTTTTCTCGGCTGCGTAATGGGCAATTAAATTGAACACGAAACCAACTGTACAGAAAGTGGACGTAAACATCTCCCATGAATCACGCGAATGGAGGTCAGAGGGAGTTTTTATTTTGGGAGAAATGTCTGCGGCTTGCAGATGAGCTCACATGAGTGTTCGTCTCATCTGTCGGGTGAACCGGGCGATGCAAATACATTCAGCATCCTCCCCCCGCTGAGCAAGGAATCTAACGAGTGGAGATGAAAGCCGATCATCATGAAGTACGACTCGGAGGAGGACCCGGACGGCTCACGGGGGGGAGATTCAAATTGGCCCGTAACGCTCCAAAGTGACATCTGCACGGTGTGTGTGCGCGAACATATTTCCCCAAATATGACAGCGGTAATAATGCCGCTTCCCAAGACTTGTGCATGGAATTCATTTCGTGGTCTAAATTTGGACAGGAAACCCCTCTCGCTTCGGTTATACGTTGACTAATTATTTGAGTAATCAGTCAAAATTAAATCATTCAAATGCATAGGGTTGTTGTCCACAGATGAGGCATTAAGTGTGTCTGAGGGGACCAGGTAAATACTCAAAAAAGGGTCAGGTAGGACCGTTTTTTCATCGGGAAAAACGCTGTAAAAAATTACCTTTTTTTCATAGGGTTAGGTTTAGGGGGTTAGGGGTTAAGGGTTAGGGTTAGGGTTAGTGTTAGGGGGTTAGGTTTAGTGGTTAGGGTTTAGGGTTAGGGGGTTAGGTTAGAAACCTAACCCTTCTAAAAAAGGCTCATTTTTCATAACGATTTCATAAAGCCCGCCCTGAGGCAGACTGAGGCATTAACAATCAACAAGGTTATTGACAACAGCTGTCCTGTGTGATTGCACAGATGTTGATGGAGACGTTAGCGGCGCGGCGCGGGCAGACATTGGGAGCGCGGCTCGATGTCCACAGCGGAAGCCGAACATACGGACGGTATCTGGAGGCAGTGAAGTCATCGCTCCTCAGAACCAGCCGTCACCGTTTCAGAGACTGAAACAGACTTTGCCCGAGGCTCTTGGTCTCTTCCTCTCAGATGGTGTCGGTGCGCCTGCCGGGTTTCCCCATAAAGAAATTATGTATTTCCCTGATGTTTAAATGCTGGATACAGCCGTCCCCGGCTGTTGAATTAAGCCGTCAATAAGGGGGCCGACCGGAGGAATGCAGCAGCTGCAAAGTCAAAGATAGCAACACGGTGCGACGTGCTTCCTTAGAGATGCTGCTGTAGGCTGATAGGCTGCTGGGGGACGTTTAGGATACACTGAGCTCCTCTCTCCTCTTCTCTCTCTACTTATGGATGAGTTTACATCTCTCCATCACACCTGTGAAAGGGTTTTTCGAGGTACATTTTTTATTTGCTCATTTGGACACTATCACAGAGATAAAGATGAAGTAGTTCAGTGTCAAATATACCATTCAATAGAAAAAATACAATAATAATATATATTAATGCAAAGAGTATTTTATTTCGAATTCGCTCGTTCACATTCTCGCTCAATGGAGACAGTTATTCCTTTTCATTTGCCCCGAGTAAAGCTAAATGTAAGCAGGTAACAATTGTTAACTATCGACAGCCACGTTCTGTAACTACCTGAAGCCCCCGAGAATAGGCCTCACGACACCCCTGGGTGGGGCACAGTTAGAGGGGCAATGCATAAGAACTGATCACAGGGGCCAACACTTCTCAAATAAAATACGAGTCCTTTTTTTCTGCCAGTAGTATTAATTTGTATATAATGTGGTATTAAGAGACAATATCTACTCTAGATAGTTAGCATGTACCTTTCAGTAGATATCCCTGAAGCTCAATGTGAAGACTTAAAAGAGCTCTGAGCATGAGCTGCAGCATTTATTCTCTTTCCAGAGAGTATGGAAACAAAACGTAACAGTAAAGAGTCACAAAGAGTGTAACTCATAGATGTGCCCATCGACTTTAGGTATAACCGTCAGAAGGCCATAAACCAAACCCACACAGGGCCGAGGAGGGTTTGGAAGTATCTCTAAACTCATATCTCGTGAACTGCTTTAATGCGTTTGTACCACCCCTGTAAGGAAAAACAGTCAAGCACTAAAATGCGTAATGAGAAAGTAAATATCGGACGACCTTTTTGTTTCTAAAGCATCAAAAAAAGGAATTGATACAATTTAAAAAGTTTCCTTGAATACAGAAGAAAAATCAATTCTCACATTTATAACACTTATCCGCTTGTTCAATTTATGGCCGCAAAGCTCCCAAGTTTCCTAAAAATAGAAGGCTGTCCTCTAAGTATAGCGACATTGGCATGACTATTACTTTGGCTCCCCTCGCCAATGATGTCATCACTAATGATTTATCCGTTCGACGACGTGCCTTTCATTCCGAGCCAAGCCATCGAGCTAAAAGTAAAGATGGAAAAAAAAGAACGAAAGAAACTTTCAGTCCGAATGAAAGTGTATCAAAGGTAAGCTGGGAAGAGAAAGAAAAGAGGGAAGCCAGAAGGTTGATTTGTCTGCAGGGAGAGTGTGACCTGGAAAGCTCCGGAAGAGCAGCTCTCACTCACATTTAGAACAGGGGAGGAGGGAGAGGAGGCATCCATAGGTCCAAAACCAAAAGAACACTTTAAAGAGAAACAAGTGGGTAGAGGGTGACGGGGGAAGGTCAATGGAGGCAACGAGATCAGAAGAACCGAAAGGAAGGGAATATGACAAGAAGAGGGAGAGGGCTGAAGAGATAGACGGAAGATCTGGGGTAAAGACTTCAGGTAAAGAAGTGGCCGGATGAGAAAAGGACCCTCACGCTTCTTGGTTTCCTCGACCAAAACTTCCTGAAACAAAGTCCGATTGGCCATTCAAAAATCCAAGAGGGCGGCTATTTTTTAAGATGGGTCACCAAAATGTTGATACATTTGAAAATGTATCAACATTTTGGTCACAAGTCTAATAAATTAGCATGACTAGCTCCAGATTACTTAGAAACATAAGAATAGACACCAAGATCATTCAAATCGGGGAAATACAAATAGTTTTATGAAGAAAACTGATTTTTGGAACCCCAATTGGCGGCCATCTTGAAAAATAGCCGTTATCTTGGATTTTTAAATGGCCAATTGGGCAGGTTTGACCAAATACCTCTGGAGAACAACTCCACCAAATTTCATGCTTTGATCATAATTTGCACGGTAGTCTCAAGGCACTGAAGGAAAGATATTACTCGATCACAAGACAGTAATGGAAACCGTTTCCACGGAGGAAAACCAGAGCGATAAGCCCCGCCCCCTTTAAGGCGCAAATGAAGAGATTGATGTGAATGAACCACAAATAATCGAGTCAACTCACGCCAGTAAATCTTTCGGTGTGAACGCAGCATTAGACCAGCAGGGGGTTTGCACACATTGTTACATCACATGACCTTTTGATTTCACAGGGGGACCTGAACAGTGGTCTGCTGGGTGAAAGTCCCAAGTTTGTTGGATCAGTCCACCACCCTTACGGATTGTTAAAAACTTCTCACTCTAAGATCTTCCTGTCGATGAGGGTCCCTCGATATGCTTTAGGGGCCTCGATCGGACCGAATGCAGACGCGTTGCCCTTCAACGTTTTTGCGTTAGCATAAAAGTTTGGCGCAAGCAATTTTTTTTCCTGTCGACTGATCCAGTGATGGCAAATTGTGAAACTGGCTGTGTTGACGAATGTATTGTGATTCTTGCAAGTGCTTTGAAATAAGAACCACCGCGTGGGTCCCCAGGTGAATACTTTTTAATGTGAGGCAGCTGCAGCACCTTTTAGAAGGAATCAAATACAGCTGTGGTGGGCCTGTTCTTGGGGAATGTGAACAGTGAGGTTGATATATAAGGAGATATAATATAAAATATATATAACGTTTTCATGATGTGTCCAAATGTAATTTAGAAGAAAAATGAAAAAGAGAAAAAGACAGAAGTTACATATTCACCTGTCAATCACAGCAAGCCCCTCCCCTAAAGCATACTGCACTTTATGGTTTATTTGACTAGAAATAGAGCATTATTTACTAAATGATGACATCATGCTGTATAGAAGAAGACTTGAAACTAGAGACTGAGACATAAACTCATGTTTACAATGTTTACTGAGGGAATAAATCAAGAGAGAAGTAGAGTCACTATATAGACTTCTATACAACCAGAGGAGCCCCCTGGTGGTCAGTAGAGAGAATGCAGCTTTAACACATGAAGCATAGACTTCTATACAACCAGAGGAGCCCCCTGGTGGTCAGGAGAGAGAATGTTGCTTTAACACATGAAACATAGACTTCTATACAACCAGAGGAGTCGCCCCCTGGTGGTCAGTAGAGAGAATGCTGCTTTAACACATAAAGCATAGACTTCTATACAACCAGATGAGTCGCCCCCTGGTGGTCAGTAGAGAGAATGTCACTTTAACACATGAAACATAGACTTCTATACAACCAGAGGAGTCGCCCCCTGGTGGTCAGTAGAGAGAATGCTGCTTTAACACATAAAGCATAGACTTCTATAAAACCACAGGAGTCGCTTCTGGTGGTCAGGAGAGAGAATGCAGCTTCAACACATGAAGCATAGACTTCTATACAACCAGAGGAGTCGCCCCCTGGTGGTCAGTAGAGAGAATGCTGCTTTAACACATAAAGCATAGACTTCTATACAACCAGAGGAGTCGCCCCCTGGTGGTCAGTAGAGAGAATGTTGCTTTAACACATGAAACATAGACTTCTATACAACCAGAGGAGTCGCCCCCTGGTGGTCAGGAGAGAGAATGCTGCTTTAACACATAAAGCATAGACTTCTATACAACCAGAGGAGTCGCCCCCTGGTGGTCAGGAGAGAGAATGCTGCTTTAACGCATAAAGCATAGACTTCTATACAACCAGAGGAGTCGCCCCCTGGTGGTCAGGAGAGAGAATGCTGCTTTAACACATAAAGCATAGACTTCTATACAACCAGAGGAGTCGCCCCCTGGTGGTCAGTAGAGAGAATGTTGCTTTAACACATGAAACATAGACTTCTATACAACCAGAGGAGTCGCCCCCTGGTGGTCAGTCGATAGAATGCTGCTTTAACACATAAAGCATAGACTTCTATACAACCAGAGGAGTCACTTCTGGTGGTCAGGAGAGAGAATGCAGCTTCAACACATGAAGCATAGACTTCTATACAACCAGAGGAGTCAACCCCTGGTGGTCAGAGGAGAGAATTGATGTTTCCCCTCGGCAGAACCGGAGGTTAACGCCTGTGTGCGTCATGTGACGTCCACCTCGTGCACTCACACACTCTCATGAGCGTGCACACTCTATCACACAGCTCTCTGCAGCGATGCAAGCCCGCAATGGACATTTGTATGCATGTCTGGGTGGAGTCTGACACACACACACACTCACACACACACACACACACACACACAAACACACACACACACACACACACACATACTGGCGCAAAGACAATCCCATCACGGATGTTAATGCCCTGACAGGTTCCATTTAGCAGCAGAGAGATCCAGGAAACCACCGAGATCCCTTGGAAGCAGGACGCCACCACACACACACACATACACACACACACATACACACACACACACACACACACACACACACACACACACACACACACACACACACACACACACACACACACACACACACACACACACACACACACACACACACACACATGCACTGAGGTAAAGTCTCAGCTAATTGAGCCCAGCTTTTTCCCTCCTCCCAGTTTCTCCCCACCAGCGTAGAGACATCTATACTGCCGAGGTAGCGTCCTGCTAATTTCTATTTGGAAGTCTGCGACTCCCCCGGGACCACGAGATGGTTCCTTCCTTCCCCGACTACCGTTCAGGGAGGAACCACGTCTGCCGCAGTGAGCACGCCTTCCTCCCCCCTGCAGCGCTCCACGTCCTCCCTCTCTCCCGGAGACGATGTCACACCGACACAAAAGAAATCTGGGTTTCATAATTAGAAAGTAGAGAGAAAAAGTGTAAAGTCCGGCGACGGCGATCCCCCTGTAAGGCCCCGCTCGGGGGGTGCGACCCCTGACCCCTGACGTCGTTCGCATCGATCGGCGTCACCTCTCAGGGTGTAGTTTGGGACACTCAGTGGGGGCCGCCTCCTTTTTTTAGCCTCTTCCCTGGCACGGAAGGAGCTGTGTGACGGAGCCTCCCTGGCAGGTGTACGCTGAAAAGATGCCCCCCCCCCCACAGGGTCTAGTTTGGCCGGCGTTAGTGGCGACCTTGAAAAACACGACAAGGAACAATAAACCATAAATCAGCACCGAAACGGGCGGCGAAGGAAAGAAAAAGAGGGAGAAGAACGGAAAACAGAAAAAGGGGAAAAAGGAAAAGTGTGTGTGTGGGGGGGGGGGGGGGCAGCGACACCTGTCATTCCCGGTTTGGTTTATGGACGTCGTCCACTCTGATCCAGCGTTTTTGGCATGATCAGCAGAAAGGGAGATCGCTCACCAGGAGCTGACCTTCAGGATCCATGAGCGGGGGGGGGGGGGGGGCACTTCTGAAGAAGGAGGGACGTATAAGGGAGGAAGGAAAGAGGAAGGAGAGAGGAGGAGGAGGGGTTTCAAGATGGTGCAACCTTAGTTTAGAAGGTCAAAGGTGACGAATGCCATGCCATAAATTGCTACGGCGATGGTGATTAGCTTTTTTCGTATTTCCTATTTTTAAAAAGTTAATGTTTGACAAGTAACATACTGTTTAAAAGAATATATTAAAACAATATTTGGACAATATCTGCATAGCAACCAGAGTGTGTGAACAGCTACTCAAAGAGGACGAGATGCCCTCTGGTGATGTCATCACACCGAAGGGTCACGGCCGTCTCTGAACCCGAGCTCTAAAATAAAATACTAATACTAATAAAATCTGTTCTGGAGCCTCAACATGGGCTTCCTGCTGGTTGGACCAACATGTCTGATGTCTATTTCTACTTCTTTTTTTCTATTTCTAGAAGCCGTGCTCGGCACAGAGTCGGGACATGTGTGGTGTTGTAGCCTCCGGCTAACGGAAAGCAGAGCAGTTCCGTTCGCCGGTGAATGAGTCTCTGCCTTTCAGATGAGTAACTCACTGACAGACACACTTTATTAAACTAATGTCTATATGACCCACGTAAGTAATCAAGACCCTTGATGTTGGCCTTTTCTCAATAACTGGTTCTGGTTCCCCATAGAACCTTTTAAACCAGGGTTCTTTAAAGAACCATTTCCTCAAATAGTTCTTCAAAGAACCTATAAAGGTGCCTCAGACCAAAAAATGGTTCTTCATGCTTCTTCGTAGAACCACAAAGCCTTTTTAAAGAACCATTTAAGTACCATGGAACCGAACATGGTTCTTCAGTGATGCTATAGAAGAACCATATCTGGCTCCACAAAGAACCTTTCAAACCAGGGTTCTTTAAGAACCATTTCCTTAAAG
This sequence comes from Pseudoliparis swirei, assembly GCF_029220125.1. Classification (NCBI taxonomy): domain Eukaryota; kingdom Metazoa; phylum Chordata; class Actinopteri; order Perciformes; family Liparidae; genus Pseudoliparis; species Pseudoliparis swirei. The sequence goes on from NC_079396.1 coordinate 2,899,289, forward strand.
AGTTCTTCAAAGAACCTATAAAGGTCCCTCAAACAAAAAAATGGTTCTTCAGTAGGTGATGGTTCTTCGTAGAACCACAAAACCTTTAAAGAACCATTTAAGAACCATTATTTTTCTGTGTGTGGATAACCACGCTGCTGGAGATCCAGGACCAGGGCAGAACAATTCTGCACTCTGATGCTCGGATGCAGTACTGCCGGTTGTCCACAGGGGCCGCCAAAGTCGACACCAACAGAAAGGTGATCGGACTAGCTTTAAAAAAAAGAAGTGACACCCTTAGTGGACCGAGAGCGGCAATATAACAGGGACGTTAAAAATTACTCGTGATTATAACATTTAAATGTCTATTTGTTTATCGAATTAGTTGCGGAGACAAAGCGCGGAGCAGCAGGAGGAACATGTGGCAGAGGAGGGAGGCCAGGAAGGAGAAAGGAGAGGGTGATAGATGTATGCCGTGAATAAGTGTGTGTAGTGTGCCATGTTTTATGAAACGCACTCATAAGCTGCGCTAAGTGAAACGCTTTAAAGAGGCTGTGATTTGCCTCCGAAGCATTAAGAAGGTAAAACACACGCGCGGCTAATTTATTAACGCACGCCTCTCGACATTCATTACTACTGAGGCAGCAGCTCTCACACACACACACACACACACACACACACACTCTCTCTGGTGAGAGTGATACACCTCGGGCTCTTTGCGTGTCACCGTAATCGATCGCAGGAGCAGGAAGACGAACTGGAAAGTGTCCAAATTACAAATTGAACGGAGAATCGTCGGCCAAAAAACTTTCAACGTTTCACCAAACAATTAATTTTAATGAGACGACTGTCTACCTCTTCTTCTTCTTCTTCTTCTTCTTCTTCTTCTTCTTCTTCTTCTTCTTGTTCTTCTTGTAATGTCTCTCTCTCCTGTAGCTCTGTGGCTGACCTGAGGCTGACCTCACCGTTATCACTCAACATGTGACAGATCAATTTAGAACTTGGGACTCTGGACCGTGTTTTAGGGGGACAGATGAAAACGTAACACAAGCAGACTGACATAATTGTAACCAGTGTGTTGGAATTGGAATATATATATATATTTATATATATATATATATAAACATATATATATTATTTATTTTAATTATATATATACATTTATATTTATATATATATATATATATGTTATTTATATATATACAGTATATATTAATATTTCTGTATATATATTTATATATGTATATATTCATATTTTGATATATATTCATATATATATATATATTTATATATAAATATTTTTAAAATGTATTTATATATATGTATATTTATATATGTATATATATATATTTGTGTGTATATATTTATATACATTTATATATGTGTATATATATTTATATTCATATATATGTGTGTGTATATACTGATATACATGTATATGTATATATATATTTATATTCATATATATATATATATATAACATATAACACACTGGTTACAATTATGTAAATCTGGTGTTTACAGTTCATTTAAATGCTAATCTTCTGGAGGAGGTGTGATGCTCTCGGTGCTAGAGGGAGTTATGTTTATTCATCTAAGATACTATAATATTATATAATACCACAACAAACAAGAACAATACATAATCAAACTGTAATTCTTGGAAACTCTATTGATTATCGACTTAAAAGATTGTGTTTGGTTCATTATTTTTAAGTTAATAAAGGAATTGAGACGTAATCTGAAGCAGAGTATCGTATAGAGTAAAGAGTATCGAGGGGATCAGATCCGTTCCCCGCTCTACATTCATATCTTCATGTTGACAGAACTTCTGTTAACAATCTGTTCTCAGGTGCTTCTGTTCACTGAGACCAGGAACCGGATGGAACCGGATGGAACCGGATAGCATCAGGAGGAGTCAGCGTTTATTTGTTTTTCTTTACTGAAGATTTGATGATAAAAGTTGCTTTAACAAATGCATTAAAAGATAAAACGTGTTTTAATAAGTGGTGAACTTGAACACACACACACACACACAGGGACAGAGCCACATCACCTCCACTTTCACCACTTTCACCACCACCATTACTTGCACCACCACTTCCACTTCCACATCCACTTTACCTTCCACCACTTCCACCAACTCCACTTCCACATCCACCTCCACAACCTGCACCTCCACATCCACCACCACCACCACCACCACCATCACATCCACCGACTCCACTTCTACCACCACCGTCACCTCCACCTCCACTTCCACATCCACCACCACTTTACCTTCCACCACTTCTACCAACTCCACTTCCACATACACCACCACCTCCACCACCATCACCTCCACTTCCACCACCACCACCATCACATCCACCGACTCCACTTCTACCACCACCTGTCACCTCCACCTCCACTTCCACATCCACCACCACTTTCACTTCCACCACTTCCACCACCACCATCACAAACAACACCATCACCTCCACCACTTCCACTTCTACCACTTTCACCACCACCACCATCTCATGACGTGATGATGTCCCTGTTGCCGGGGAGTTCTACCCGCAGGTGATGACATCATGCATCCTCCTCCACGTTGCAGTGAAATCAGATCATTTGTGTGTTTTCCTGGATCTTTTGTGTTTGTGTAGTTTCCGTGGCTCCGGCCTGTTAGCGACTCACGACCTCCACGTGGATGTGAGACATTAGTGAAGTTTCAGTTTATTAATCTACCCGGAGACTCCGGAGAGGAAACCCAACACGTCCTCACGAACCGCTGGAGGGTTTTCACTCCGAGAGTGAAAGATCGGAAAGAAACGACGTCCGGCTCTCGTACACTTTAAAGTGTAAGAGAGAAAAATCGGAAACGTAACGACCTCATTAAAATGGAATCAGCAGGGGAAGTGGGCGGCGCTGGAACGATGTCTCTGAGGTCTCTGAGGTCTCTGAGGTCTGGTGTTTCCACTTGGGGGGGGGGGCTCGTCCAGTCCTCATCGACTCAGACCGCAGGGTCACGCAGCCAGGAATTAATGAATCAATACGCTCAACAGTCATGTGTTTGCATGTCTAAATGTGTGTGTGAGTGTGTGTGTGTGTGTGAGTGTGTGTGTGTGTGTGTGTGTGTGTGCTGCTGCTGCTGCTCATTAGGGGATGAGAAGCTGCTCTCTTACTGCTGGATTCAGCACTATCGGCAATGCGGACGCCGAGGGAAACAACGACAGTTTATTTATGAAGTGCGGTCAGTCGAACGTCTGCGATGAAGACGAGGAAGACTCTGGAGTGCGATGAAGACTCTGGAGCGCGAGGAAGACTCTGGAGTGCTCAGAGACATGTGACTCTCACACAGGAACCTTCTTCATGCGGGGAAAACAAACTAAAACTCAAGAGGACCCCAAAAGGAGCGAGATATGAGTCACTGATGAATTTAATCCACTGAGTGACGGAACGTATAAATATTATGGATCCAATATTTAAATTATTGTTCTCACAGAAACATGGAGGTGACATCAGGAACAGAAAAGGGTTCTTCAGAGTGACGCCATAGAAGAAACATTTTTGGTTCTTTGAAGAACTCTTCAAACCAGGGTTCTTCAAAGAACCATTTCCTTATAGAGTTCTCCATAGAACCTATACGTGTGTCTCAGAGAACCTTTAAAAAATGGTTCTTTAAGGCACCGTTTATGGTTACTCAAAGAACCTTTCAAACCAGGGTTCTTTAAAGAACCATTTCCTTATAGAGTTCTTCATAGAACCTATACGTGTGTCTCAGAGAACCTTTAAAAAATGGTTCTTTAAGGCACCAGTTATGGTTACTCAAAGAACCTTTCACACAAGGGTTCTTTAAAAAAACTTTTCCTTCAAGAATTCTGTCTGAGTGCATGTGTGAGTCTGTCTGTGTGTATTTGCCGTTATTGATCTGCTCTGACCCCGTAGCAGAGCGCTGGTGGCGTCGTCATGACGACGCTCCATGGCGGCGGCGGCAGAGGAACTCGGCTCAGGTGAGCGCTGGTGTCCAGGTGTTAGGAGGACACGGAGAAACATACTGTTGGATGTTTCATATTCAATAATCCAATTAGACACAGGCTTCCAACACCTGCAGGGATCGGCCTCCACAACGGTTCACACACACACACACACACACACACACACACACACACACACACACACACACAGCCACTCAGTGCGGAGCAGCCTGCATGCGTCGGTATTCACTCAGCTCATCTGTCAGATAATGTGGATACAATTACATTTTCATCACCTCACTAGGACATCTCTTGCACACACACACACACACACACCTACACACACACGGTAAGATGCAGGTATACTGACATGAACTCACATCGGCACGGAAACCGACAGGCAGACATATGGACAGATTCAGCCACACACACACACACACACACATACAAACACACACACACACACACACTGATGCAGTGCTCAACACGTCACACTCGTTCTCCTCAACACGTCCCGTTTAATCTGATCGCCGGCTGTAGGGAAATGTGGCGGAGAAATAATTAAAAAGCGTGCGAAGGAGAAGAAAAGGACGAAGACGAGCAGAAGGTGAAAACATGGCGGGAAAAATAATCCCGGCAACAGCAGCGACGCGGCGCTTTGCACGTCGAGGCGCTGACAACACTAATGGAGGCCGAACACGAGGCGGGATCACAGAGAGCGACCGAGTGCCTCTGTGTGTGTTCGTGTTGACTCGCTGTCAGCCCCTCAGGAGGAGTCACTGCATGGGGGTCAAAGGTCAACGGGACCCTAACCCTTCTGTATGTGCTGGACTCATTGTACTTTACGCTGATACATTTTACAGGGAAATGTTTTTCCAAAATCTGCATTTCATTTCATGTTTTCAACACAATTTAAATGGATCAATAATTTAGTCAAAATGTGGATTTTTTACAGTATTTTTTTACATTTCTGCAATTTTTTTAACTTAAATTGTCTCGTTTAAAATAAAGAATAGTTTTTTCTACTTTTGGATTCAAAAGTTTTTCTAAATTTCTTTTTATTGCTCAATTGAATCAATGTTGATTTAAAAAAGGGGATTTTTTGCAAACTTTTCTTGCACCTCAAGTTTGAATATACAGTAATGTTTTTATAATCCCTTGTTTCTTATTGCACTTACAGGACTGTCTCAGAAAATTAGAATATTGTGATAAAGTTCTTTATTTTCTGTAATGCAATTAAAAAAACAAAAATGTCATGCATTCTGGATTCATTACAAATCAACTGAAATATTGCAAGCCTTTTATTCTTTTAATATTGCTGATTATGGCTTACAGCTTAAGAAAACTCTAAAATCCTATCTCATAAAATTTTAATATTTCCTCAGACCAAGTAAAAAAAAAGATTTATAACAGCTGAGTGTTTGTCAAGGCTCAGGAAACCCTTGCAGGTGTTTCGAGTTAATTAGACAATTCAAGTGATTTGTTTAATACCCTACTAGTATACTTTTTCATGATATTCTAATATTTAGAGATATGATATTTGAGTTTTCTTAAGCTGTAAGCCATAATCAGCAATATTAAAAGAATAAAAGGCTTGCAATATTTCAGTTGATTTGTAATGAATCCAGAATGCATGACATTTTTGTTTTTTTAATTGCATTACAGAAAATAAAGAACTTCATCACAATATTCTAATTTTCTGAGACAGTCCTGTATATTGAGGCAGCACTTGTGTATTAGAGTGCATTTTTAACATTTGTAATCGATTTTTAATTGTTGATTTTTCACTTGCCTCATATTTCCACACACTATCCCTCCCATAAACACCTTCATTAATGTTGTTGTGGACGGCCCTTTATCCTAATCAATCTTTACCAGGAACCTCCAGCAGGGGGACGGACTGTGGACTTACGTTGGTTTGTCTTCACTCCCATTGGTCGCCTTGCCTCTGCTCCAATCTTCTGTTATTGGTGCGTAATTACGGCCTTCTGCTGGACGGTCCCTCGCCTCTTGTCTTTTCCAGCATATCCATGGCATGTGTAAAAAACAAAAAAAAGTGCATTCAAAATCATAAAAAAACTCTGTGGAACTTTTCGACCTCGCCCCCCGCCCCCCCCTTTTTTTGCAACATGCTCGGACTCTAGGAATGCTGGGTAACCGCTGGGTGTTTGTAATCATCTAAACATGCAGTCGTGTCATAAAGCACGCCCGCGGGACGCCACCTTTATTAAAGAATAATCACAATATCAATACGGGTTGCTGAACTTAACATCGCAGTCGGCAGCTTTTCAGCAAGAGGCGGGCGCCGGCGAAGTGTTTTCATCCCATAATGCAATTCAATCTGAATCTTTTCTTGGCCGCCGGTTAATTAATTCCACTTTAAGACGTTCAGCACATATTCAGCTTCCCTTGGCCTTCACCGTTTTTTTTGGAATAACGCTTCAGTCCTGTTTCTAGATTCTGGAGGAATCGTGTTTCCATGTTTGACGTCCGGCGTTCCGACCGCCGTCTCCCTTTTTTCTGACTTAGAGAATCGTTCATCTTTACAAACCGCCGCCGTCTGAAGCGGTGAACGTTCGCCGTCTCGCAAAGATGTATGCACGAAAACCCAATCCGCCGCGTCAGCGTTTCCAGGTTTCTAAGTAATGTTTGAACGAGTGCGATCCGACAGACCGACAGGCCGGAACAATGGATCCACCGGAGCTTTGTCTTTTCTTCTTCCCTGGTGAACTCATTCGGTACCTGGCCTGATTATCTGCCCCAGATCAGCCGCCGCAGTTCCCATCATCGCGACGCTGTCGACACAGCTGGTCGCGATCATCGGCCGGAGGAGAAGAAGGCCGGGGGCGGAATCAACAATTCCCATGTGGCAATGCTGCACAGGACTTTCACCCCGAACACGGCTGTTCAGGTCCCGTGTAAAACCGAAAGTCATCCTTATTTATGGTTCAGCAGAGCAGAAGGAATTTGATGCAGCAGTTATTTTATGCTTTTTAATGCATCTTTGTATATTCAGAAAAGCGCTATATAAGTTTGAATTATTATTATTATTATTTATTTATCATTAGTTATTTTATGCTTTTTAATGCATCTTTGTATGTTCAGAAAAGCGCTATATAAGTTTGAATTATTATTATTATTATTATTTATTACTATTTATTTTATGCTTTTTAATGTGTCTTTGTATATTCAGAAAAGCGCTATATAAGTTTGAATTATTATTATTATTATTTATTTTATGCTTTTTAATGTGTCTTTGTATATTCAGAAAAGCGCTATATAAGTTTGAAAATGTAATCATTATTATTATTTATTCATTATTTATTAAACTAAACCGTACTAAATTTAACCGTCATATTGGCTAAACCCAAAACAAGTCATTTCGTACAATTTGTTTCGTTTCAGTTTCCAATATTAATCTTGTAGAAATCAAGTATTTTAATCTTTATATCTTCTTTCACTACCTTTCAAAATTGTTGGGACATCCAGACAATGTAGTGTTTCCCATGAAAACTCACACTTGTATTCATCAAATGAATATAAAATATAGTCAAGACGTTGACGAGGTTATAAATAATGATTTTTATAGTAAATATTAATGTTGTTCTTCTTGTGGCTCAAAGGAAGGCCAGTTTTATAGCTTCTCTCACCAGCATAACTGTTTTCAGCTGCGCTCACATAAAAAGGGTTTTCAAGGGTTTTCTACCCCTCCGCTAGTCTTCTAAGGTGATAACACAATGTACCATTAGAACACTGGAGATGGGCCTCTACACACCTCTGTAGAGACTTCATTAAACACCAGAGAATAGTAATTTACACACTAACTATGTAGAGAGAGGATTTATGATTCATTTATTGTGCTTTACTTTGAAAAATCAGGACATTTCTACGTGACCCCAAACTTTTTAGCGGTACTGTGTGGGCTGAGAGTTCAAACCTGCAGAACAATGCATCCAGAGAACACCACAGAAGAAGAGCGGAGGGTGAGGCAGGTGCGCCGTTACCCAACATCGAGGTGACACTGTCCCTGGCAGCCCCCCCCCCCCGTGTCCCCGCATGGCCCCGGTGTTCCGGGTCTTTCTTTAGCCGCGGCGGCTCGGCGGTCCGTCTTTAGCCTTCGGCTGCTGGAGGCGCCCCCCCCCCCCCCCCAGCTGTTCACGCCTCTCACACAGATATTTCATCGCTCTTCCTCAGCTCGGCTCATGTCTCTCAGGCGGATCGCTCTTCCTCTTCTTCTTCTTCTTTTCCCCCGTCTGCTCTCTCTCTCTCTCTCTCGGTGTTCTCTCTCCGTCTCCGTCATCTCTTTAAGTTCTGTCTCTTTAGCCTGTCGACATTAATCCCTCCGTTTATCCATCAGTCTGCTCGCCTCTCTCTTTCTCTTCTCTCTCTTTCTCTTTCTCTCTCTCTCTCTCTTTTTGCTGTTTTCGGCCTATTGAAGCAAGATGGCAGGTCCCTGCGACCCGACGCCCGAACACGACAAGAGTATCAAACAAGGAGCACGCAGAACCATGGAGGTTCCATAGAAGAACCATATGTGGTTCCTCAAAGAACCTTTTAAACTAGGGTTATTTAAAGAACCATTTCCCTAAATAGTTCTTCAAAGAACCTTTAAAGGTGTCTCAAAGAACCTTCCAGAATGGTTCTTCAAGGCACCATTTCTGGTTCCACAAAGAACCTTTCAAACCAGGGTTCTCTAAAGAACCATTTCCTTAACCCTTGTGTTGCCTTCGGGTCATTTTGACCCGAATCAATATTACACCCTCCCCCCGCCTTTGGGTCATTTTGACCCGATTCAATGTTTCACCCTCCTGTTACCTTTATATTTACTAACATATTTTACCCTTTGGGTTCAATTTGACGCCAGCAATTAAAACCTCCAGAAAATTATTAGAATTAATATTGTTTTCCAAGTTTAAGTGTGAGGCACTTTATGTTTGTTTGTTGACTACCGAAAGAACACCGACATTAAACATTGAATGGGGTCAAATTAATCCGAAGGCGGGGGGAGGGTGTAATATTGATTCGGGTCAAAATGACCCGAAGGCAACACAAGGGTTAAAGAGTTCTTCAAAGAACCTTTAAAGGTGCCTAAAACGAAAAAATGGTTCTTCAGCCAGTGATGGTTCTTGGAGAACCACAAATCCTTTTAAAGAACCATGTGTGTTCTCCGTGCGGGAGACGAATGAATGTTCAGCACCTTGGATTGAAAATGATTTTTGAGGACGGTCCGTATTACTGACGGACTCCAGAGCTGGTCACATGACGCAGAAGCACACACACACACACACACCTACACACACACACACACACACACACACACACACACACACACACACACACACACGCTGCTGAAGGCTGGCCCTGTGTTTTAGGGGGCGGGGACAAAGCCAGTGAGGAAGATGAGTGATAAGACCTCCGCTGTGATCCTTCTCCTCCCTCTGCCCTCCTCTTCACTCCCTCACATCTCTCCATCTCCCCATCAATCCCCCCCCTGCACTCTATCACAGGGGGGGGGGGGGGTTCACACTTTTTTATTTTTTCTCAGGAGGGGCTGTATTTTCTCTTCGAGCTTCCCATCTGCTGCTTTTTTTTTGCTGACTGGTGCAGATTGTACATTACTGCTTTCCGAGATATGACCGACTGTTTCACAGTGTGCCCCCCCACACACACGTCATTTGTTACATTCCTCCGGAAGGGTTTGGCGGCGTCTCCACACGTCTAATGTAGCGTTGAAATACTTAATGTAATTTTTACAATCATTTGAGGACGGTCTTAAATCTTTCTGTGGCCCAGAATGAAAATAAAACGTCCCTCCGATGAACTCCGGTGTGTTCTCACACCGCGCTGACGCGTGATTGGTCAGCGAGGGAACATATGAACTCCTTCAGACGCCCTTGAAGTGATGACACATAAATGTTCCATAATTCTGTGTGTAGAACGAAATATAAAGCAAAAGAAAAGCTAGTTTGAGCTTCTAATCACTTATAGAACTTTTTTTTGTTTGTAATGATCCACAACGTTGCGGGGCTGCCGTTGGCTTCCAGTCATTCCTGCACATTACAGACATTAGCGTGTCCTTTAGTCGTCGTGTATTCCATCACGCTGAGTCTCTGCACAGCCGTCGTCACGGTAACGATGATGCTGCAATGTAAGCATGTATTAAAAAATATATCTGCACTGCGTTGCCTCATAGCAATCAGTCAAGTGCATAAAAATACATCTTTTTACATCAAAAATAAAGGAATTTAGTGGATGCCTGGACCGACGGAGGTCGTGAGTTTTTGCGAATGCGCCGTGAAAATAACCACGAAAGGGATTCGTATTAAATGGCGTAAAACGACATCAGCAGCTTATTGAAGACGCCAACAGACACTCCGAAATGAACATCAGGTATTTTGTTTTTCTTCGAAACCCTTCATCTACAGCCCGGCCGCCCAGAAATTCCTTTAAAAACGAAATTGCGTTGTCAATTTATCTCCGGAGGGGAAAATTATCTCCTGCAGGATTGTTTTTGACACTTCACAAATACGTTTCTTATCGTGGTCGGGGGGCTCATCCACACTGCACTGTTGCCAAGGCGCGTTATAATTAACGTATTTTTCCATCGATACCGACAAAAGTGGCATAATTAATGACACTTTTGACGATGTCTTGTGGCGCTCTACAGAATGTCTCTTTGATCAGATCGTCTGGATCCTCCGTCTGCAGCCAATCACGGTGGCCGTAGGGTTTGGTTTGGATGAACTCTCAACCTCAGAGGATTTATAGAAAAAAATTGTGTGTGTGTGGGGGGGGGGGGGGCAGAGCCGTACACGCCGTCTCTACGTCACTCCTCCACGCTCCAAATATGGTAACTTCAGTTCATCGGTTACAAAAACTACAACACGACGACGGCCGTAATCCAAGATGGCCGACGGCAAGACGCCACTCCAACGAGGTGACGTAACGATACATACACAGTCTGTGTGTGTGTGTGTGTGTGTGGGGGGGGGGGGGCGGGGTTCCTGACGTCGTTGTGCCGACATGCGCTCCGACCAAATGAACATCTCTCTCTCCGTGTCGGCTATCCGTCTATTTATGCTCTCTGCCCGTCAGCCATCCATCTCTGTCTCATTCACTCTCTCTCTCTCTCTGTCTCTCTGTCTCTCTCTCTCTCTCTCTCTGTCTCGCTCTCTCTCTCTGTCTCTCTGTCTCTCTCTCTGTCTCTCTCTCTCTCTCTCTCTCTCTCTCTCTCTCCCCGTCTGCTTCCTCCACATCTTTTGGCCAACTCTTTGTCAAAGTCAAGTTTTTAGCCCTCATCAGTTGAGTTTCATCGATGTTTTCCTGGACGCCCTCTGCCTCCCCCAAGGTCTCCTCTCCTCTCTCTCTCTCTACCTCTTCTCTCTCTCTCTCTCTACCTCTCTCTCTCACTCTCTTTTCCCCTCTCTCTCCCTCTCTCTTTCCCTCCTTCTTTTATTAAAAACACGATAAAAAAATAATAATCTTAATCTCAACCCGTTGCACACGCCACATATGACGCGTGATAAATGAAGAACATCGTAAAAACAGGAGAGAGACGCGGCGTCATTCACATGGAGAGTGTGTTTATTTTCATTTTATTCTGTGTTTTATTTTCATTTCATTCTGTGTTTTAATTTCATTTCATTCTGTGTTTTATTTTCATTTCATTCTGTGTTTAATTTTCATTTTATTCTGTGTTTTATTTTCATTTTATTTTGTGTTTTATTTTCATTTTATTCTGTTTTTTTCTCCATTTCATTCTGTGTTTTATTTTCATTTCATTCTGTGTTTTATTTTCATTTCATTCTGTGTTTCATTTTCATTTCATTCTGTGTTTAATTTCATTTTTATTCCGTGTTTTATTTTCACAATAATTTAAGAACGCGATGCAGAGAATTTAAACATCCAGGGAGACGACATCGAGAACTCAGAGAAACACAAAAACACACATTCAAGTTTCAATGTGTGTGTGTGTGCGTCTGTGTGAATGTGTGTATGTGTGTGTGAATGTGTGTGTGTGTGTGTGTGTGTGTGTATAACTGCATCAGCTGTTTACTGCATTGCAGGAGTTCAGACCCAACCAGGTGAGGGCCGCGTCCCCCCGTCGCCTCTGGGAATCACACGTGGAAACCTCCGGCTTGCCGTAAGAGACCCCCCCCCCCCCGTCCCCCCGTCCCCATTCGGTGATTATCAGCAGAGGAGCCGAGCTCCTCACAGAAGTGACGGAGGTGACGCTCCGATAGGAAAACTTTTCCCTCTCACTCAGCATTCCTTCATCTGTCACACACACACACACACGCACACACACTCTGAGGTAATTAGGACAACAGCGTCGTCTATGAACAGAACTCAGTCCCGGCTCCCGTGTGTTTTCTTTAGTTCTACATTATTATATCAGCTCTCTAACCTGAAAGTCAACGGATCATTTATTAATATTTAATATTAATCTAACAAACATGTGAAGAGTTACGAGTTTATTTTACTAATAACATATTTATGTTTTTAACAATATTTGTAAATGTAAACCTGAAGCCGATGCCCAATAAATATGCACTGAACACATGTAAATGTGTCTCTATGTTTCCTGAGGCTCTGGCTTACGTCTGGCGGTGATAACAATAATAATATTATGAAATATAACATGTCACTACCTCTTAATATATCTTGTAATTATATTTTAAAAAATCAATGTAATAATCAAAATAAGAGGCGTTGATAAAAAGGTTAAAAACATCCAGTCAGTCCAGAGAGGAGACTTCATGGAGACGCCCAGAGCCGGTTCACATGGCGGATTGATTTGGGGGTGAGGCGGCCATCGATCCCAGGGGGGGGTTCAGGAGGGCCGAAGGCTCCCAGCTCAATATCACGCTGATTATGTCCACATTAAACATGGTGGTCATTTGTTCTCTGGCTGCTGGGTAATTGCCGTTGGATATTTGTATTCAACTAAAGTTGATACGTTCTTCTTTGGTAACGCTTCAGACCCTCACACGGAGAACCTGGAGGGGCATCTGGAACCAAAAACGGTTCTTCAGAGTGATGCCATATAGGAACCATTTCTGGTTCCACAAGGAACCTTTCAAACCAGGGTTCTCTAAAGAACCATTTCCTTAAATAGTTATTCAAAGAACCTATAAAGGTGCTTAAAGAACATTAAAACATGGTTATTTAAGGCACCATTTTGGGTTCCACAAAGAACCTTTCAAACCAGGGTCTCTAAAGAACCATTTCCTTAAATAGTTCTTCAAAGAACCTCTACAGGTGTCTCGAAGAACCTTAAAAAATGGTTCCCATTTAAGGAACCATTTCAGGTTCCACAAAGAACTTTTCAAACCAGGGTTCTCTAAAGAACCATTTCCTTAAAGAGTTCTTCAAAGAACCTATAAAGGTGTCTCAAACGAAAAAAATGGTTCTTCGTAGAACCACAAAGCCTTTTAAAGAACCATTTAAGAACCGTTATTGTTCAGTGAGTGTTATACTGCTGTAAGCTGAGACTGCTGGAAGACTTCCCATGATGCATTGGGCTTCTCCCTCTCTGCCTCCATACATTCATGTCTCATTAGTTGACATTAATAACTCGGCCTCTTCCCCGTAGTCGCTGTGTTTGGTGTCGCAGGTCTCCATGGAGACCGGCTCCACCTGGTCCTCATCGCACCGCTGCCACCGTCATCATCATCACTCACATCTCTACCCAGGGAAGCCCATGAAGAAGAGTCTTAAACCTGCATTCTCTCTCCTGACCACCAGGGGGCGACTCCTCTGGTCATATAGAAGTCTATGCTTCATGTGTTAAAGCTGCATTCTCTCTCCTGTCCACCAGGGGGCGACTCCTCTGGTTGTATAGAAGTCTATGCTTCATGTGTTCAAGCTGCATTCTCTCTCCTGACCACCAGGGGGCGACTCCTCTGGTTGTATATAAGTCTATGCTTCATGTGTTAACGCTGCATTCTCTCTCCTGACCACCAGGGGGCGACTCCTCTGGTCATATAGAAGTCTATGCTTCATGTGTTAAAGCTGCATTCTCTCTCCTGTCCACCAGGGGGCGACTCCTCTGGTTGTATAGAAGTCTATGCTTCATGTGTTAAAGCTGCATTCTCTCTCCTGACCACCAGGGGGCGACTCCTCTGGTTGTATATAAGTCTATGCTTCATGTGTTAACGCTGCATTCTCTCTCCTGACCACCAGGGGGCGACTCCTCTGGTTGTATATAAGTCTATATAGTGACTCTACTTCTCTTGATGTATTCCCTCAGTAAACATTGTAGCTTGAGTTTATGTCTCAGTCTCTAGTTTCAAGTCTTCTTCTATACACCTGAACGTGATGTTGACGTTGACCATGCAGCACAGGGTGTTGGGGGCGGGGCTTATGTGATTGACAGGTCGCTGCGTTGGATTGGAGTTCCTGAAGGTCACACGGTTGTGACTAAGCAGCGCTTCGCTCGGCGCTCGTCTTCCTCGTCTTCCTCTCCGACTTGGCATGCTCCGACAACGTGAGCGGTCGGATCGAACCATTAGCATTCCGGGGGGAGAATGTGCTGCGTGCGCGGGGTCGATGGGAGGGTGAAGGTCTGGTATCAGTCAAACTGTCTTCTGCGTGCATGAGCGATCGGCCTACGGGGGGGGGGGGGGGGGGCGGGGCATCACCTCCGTCTCATCACAGCTGACCTGTTGCTCCCTCAACGACTTCCTCTCATCCTCTCATCCTCTCATCCTTTTATCCCCTCGATCCTCTCATTATCTCATCCCCTCAATCCTCTCATCCTCTCATCTTCTCATCGTTTCATCCTCTTATCCCCTCAATCCTCTCATCTTCTCATCCCTTCATCCCTTCATCATCTCATTCTCTTATTCTCTCATCCCCTCTTCCTCTCATCCTCTTATTCTCTCATCCTCTCTTCTTTCCGGCCATCAATTGATTGTTGTCTTTCTTGTTTTCTGACGTTTCTTCTGCTCTTTTTTACGGTTGTTCATCTTTCACGAGTAATACACACACATACACACACACACATACACACACACACACACACACACACACTATTAACTCTACACATTAGGACCTATTTTAGTCTCCTGTGAAAGTTCAGTAAACTCAGCCGGCCCTTTGGCCCATATCATCTCGCTGCCTTATCATTGGCGCGTGTGTGTGTGTGTGTGTCTGTGTGTGTGAGAGTGTGTGTGTGAGAGTGTGTGTGTACTACTTATGAAAGATCAGGCGGTGAGGCTGACCGAGCCCTTTCCTTTTATAGCCCCCCGAGTAACCGGCCCAGAGAAGGGAATTCAACTGAGGAGGGGAGGGGGGGGGGGCACCTGGTCACACACCGGCCGGTTAAGGCTCACCGAAAAACACACACACACAGACACACACACAAACAGAGAGGAGTGGGTGCAGATAAAAACACACACGCACTCAAACGCACACACATGCATACACACACAAACAAACAGAGGAGTAGGAATGGCAGTATGTAACTATATATATATATATATAAATAATATATATATATATATATAAATATACATATATAAAACAAATATATTTATGTCTATATATATATGTATATATATATACATATATATATAATATATATATGACTTTATATATACATAGATATATATATATATTTAAATATACTTATACATATATATGTATTTATTTATATATATACATATATATATATTTCTGCTAAGCAGACATTGTTTTGGTTGAAGGCTTTAAAACAAAGAACCAAGTACAATGTATGAAAAAATATACTTTTAAAAATGCTTCATATTTTTTACCTCAGTAATGTAGCGTGTGTTGTCCTCACTGAGTGTGACAGCAGCGGTACGCTCTGTGGTCACCGTTCTCTGAAAGGTCGTCTTTAGTTCAAGTCGCATTTTTTCCATCTCAATTGTTTTAGGCGTGACTTCGATAAAGAACATTAAACGCTGCATGTCTGAACGACCGGAACGCCTCCTCTTCTTTTTGCCTACTCACACTTTGATGTTCATTAATAAGCTGCGGGGCCGTGTTGGAAGAACTAAACGACCCTCTGGAAAGAGTTGCAGAGAAAAGTGAAGATGCACTAAACACATTGAGTCATTAGGAGTCTCAGTGAGCTCCTCTCTCCTCTAGGATACACTGAGCACCTCTCTCCTCTAGGACACACTGAGCACCTCTCTCCTCTAGGATACACTGAGCACCTATCTCCTCTAGGATACACTGAGCACCTCTCTCCTTTAGGACACACTGACGACCTCTCTCCTCTAGGACACACTGCGCACCTATCTCCTTTAGGACACACTGAGGACCTCTCTCCTCGAGGATACACTGAGCACCTCTCTCCTTTAGGACACACTGAGCACCTCTCTCCTTTAGGACACACTGAGCACCTATCTCCTCGAGGATACACTGAGCACCTATCTCCTCGAGGATACACTGAGCACCTCTCTCCTCTAGGATACACTGAGCACCTCTCTCCTTTAGGACACACTGAGCACCTCTCTCCTTTAGGACACACTGAGGACCTCTCTCCTCGAGGATACACTGAGCACCTATCTCCTTTAGGACACACTGAGCACCTATCTCCTCTAGGACACACTGAGCACCTATTTCATCCTGGAGCCGGTCCTTCCTTCTGTCCCCTGCCTCTGGCCTCCTCCCTCCTTCCTCCTGCCTTCTACCTATTGCCTCCTGCTTTCTGCCTCATGCCTCTTGCCTCTTGCCTGCTGTTTCCTGCCTCCTCCTTCCTGCCTCCTCCCTCCTGCTTCCTGCCTCCTACCTCCGACATTTTTTCCCTATTTTTTGGGGATGTTCTCCTGATCCGATGTAGGGTCAAAGGTCAGGGATGTCGTACATGTCCAGATTTTTAAGCCCTCCGAGGCAAATCTGCCATTTCTGATTTCGGGGTGTACAAAATGAACTGACTTGAATTCTTCTTTCTCCTACGATCCCCCGTGTGAACCGAGCGCCGCCTCGCCCTGAGGAGACACGCGGCGTCCTGTTGGGGTTTGATGAAGCGGCATGACAACATGTATGAGCTGTAACATATGGACGTGGAAGGGGAGAGGCGGAGCGGGAGAGAGAGTGGCGGCGTGTGAAGGATCTGATTGTTAGGAGAGAGGATGGATCTTTAGAGGAGAAAGTCAATTACGGCCCACAAAGCACTTGGTTAAAACATGAAGGTCGGCGGCGCGGTGATGGAACCTGTACCCGTGCCGTGTCAAAGCGCCATTTCTCATCGCTCCGCGTCTCCGCCGGAGGTCAGACCCATTTAGGGCTTCATTTATTAACCTGCTGCTGGCAGGAACCCGGCCTCTCGGAGGGGGGGTGGGGGGTCGACCCAGTATGCATGCAGCAGCCCGGTGGATGCGAACGAGGCTGTTTGTGTGTGTGTGTGTGTGTGTGTGTGTTCTGTATGTGTGTGTGTGTGTGTTCTGTATTGGAATCCACACAAACTCAATCTGCGCTTATTGTCAATAAACATGAGAGAGATCATTAAGGAAGAAGCCGGGGACGGTTCTTCTTCTTCTTTCTTTCTTTTTTGGGGGGGGGGTTGCAATAATGACGCAATGCTTTAGGAGATCACGAATCAATGAAGGAGAGTGAGAGAGAGAGGGAGGGAGAGGGAGTGAGGGAGAGAGAGAGGGAGAGAGAGAGAGAGGGAGTGAGGGAGAGAGAGGGAGAGAGAGAGAGAGAGGGAGTGAGGGAGAGAGAGAGAGGAGTAGAGAGAGAGAGAGAGAGGGAGGAGGAGGAGAGAGAGAGAGAGAGGCGGTAGAGAGAGAGGGAGGGAGAGAGAGAGAGAGAGAGAGGGAGAGAGAGAGAGAGAGAGAGAGAGAGGGAGGGAGAGAGGGGAGGAGAGAGGGGAGGGAGAGGGAGAGAGAGGGAGGAGGAGAGAGGAGGAGGAGAGGGAGGGAGAGAGAGGAAGGAGGAGAAGAGGAAGAGAGAGGAGGAGAGGAGGGAGAGAGAGAGGAGAGGAGGAGGAGAGAGAGGTAGGGAGAGAGGTAGAGTGAGAGAGAGGGAGAGAGAGGGAGGGAGAGAGAGGGAGAGAGAGAGAGGGAGAGAGAGAGGGAGAGAGAGAGACGGTGTCTTCAGATGTAGAGACTCATGCCTCATGCCTCCTGCCTCTTGCTCCCTGCCTCATGCCTCCTGCCTCTTGCTCCCGGCCTCCTGCCTCTTGCTCCCTGCCTCATGCCTCCTGCCTCTTGCTCCCTGCCTCCTGCCTCTTGCTCCCTGCCTCTTGCTCCCTGCCTCCTGCCTCTTGCCTCCTGCCTCATGCCTCCTGCCTCTTGCTCCCTGCCTCTTGCTCCCTGCCTCCTGCCTCTTGCCTCTTGCTCCCTGCCTCCTGCCTCTTGCCTCCTGCCTCATGCCTCCTGCCTCTTGCTCCCTGCCTCCTGCCTCTTGCCTCTTGCTCCCTGCCTCCTGCCTCTTGCCTCCTGCCTCTTGCTCCCTGCCTCATGCCTCCTGCCTCCTGCCTCTTGCTCCCTGCCTCTTGTCTCCTGCCTCTTGCTCCCTGCCTCCTGCCTCCTGCCTCTTGCTCCCTGCCTCCTGCCTCTTGCCTCCTGCCTCCTGCCTCCTGCCTCCTGCCTCTTGCCTCCTGCCTCCTGCCTCCTGCCTCTTGCTCCCTGCCTCCTGCCTCTTGCCTCCTGCCTCTTGCTCCCTGCCTCCTGCCTCCTGCTCCCAGCTCACCCCCGAGGAGCTGTGATGGATCAGTCCACGTGATGGATCGGTCCACGTAGGGTAGCGCGGTTCTTAGTTTTTGTGCGCGTATGTTTGTCTCCACGTGTCACCTTGAGCTTCATTAACACCTTCCTCTCTCTGAACGGAAATGCGCTGCTGACTCAGGTTTCCGAGATTCCCTTGAAGGACGGTCCGACGATGATCAAGTCCCCTGGAGTGAAGGATTGTGGGTATTGGCACTTCAACCCCCACCCTTTGCCCCCTTCACAGAGTGAAACTGAACCGCGGAAGGGAATAAAAATGCTGATCCCACCCAGAGAAATCAAGAGGAAACCTCTCGGGGGGGTCAAGGAGAAGAGACACGTTGGTTTGACCCAACGATGGGGCGTTCCATGAGAGACAGAGGGACGAAAGAACGAGTGAGTTGGGAGGAACAAATCATCGGAAGACAAGCGTAACCAGGAAGAACGACGGGTGTGTGAACGAGATAACGGACAGAATATAGGAGGTAGAGAGTGAAGAAATACTCTGATATCATCCCACACTTTACGGGGTTTCTCAGGGAAGGAGAGCTGGGTTCTAAAAGGTATTGGCTCGAGGAGAGATTGAGAAAGAAAGAGAGAGACAATAAAGGGAGGGATGGAGTGAGAGAGACTCAGATTAAATGGAGAGGGGATGGTTGACATCATTTAGGAGATGAAACCAGCCAAACAATAGTCTGCCCGTCAGGCTATAGGGAGCATACACTATATATATATATATATATATATATATATATATATATATATATATATAATATATATACACTTTAGCTCAACCCTACATTGTACATTTATTCAAATTAATGTAAATATATTAGGGCTGTCAGCGTTAACGCGTTAATCTATGCGATTAATTTGGCCGCCTTAACGCACTAAAATATTTTAACGCAATTAACGCAATTTTTTTTAATTTTTTAATTAATATACTTTATTAATCCACAAGGGGAAATTAGTTCTCTGCATTTAACCCATCCTTAGTTATTAAGGAGCAGTGGGCTGCAGTGATGCGCCCGGGAAGCAACTGGGGGTTCAGTGCCTTGCTCAAGGACACTTCGACTTGCTTCCGGTGTTCGTTGAAGTTGTTACACTCCTCTGAGTGTCAAACCGCGGCAGTACGGTTTGACACTGTTTCCGTTTTTAAAACAATTATTTCTCCGCGAAAATAAGGAGCAGAAATCAGTTTAACTCGTGGATGAATCAGTCGGGTTTCCTCCTGCTCCTCCTTCCTCCCGTCTCCCCCTCTGATACACAGAGGAACAGAGGGGCGACGTGTCGGGTGACGCGGCGCGGAAAGAACGCGACACACGAAACCTTCAACGTGATTGGTCAATCCGTTTGTCTGTCAACATTTTGCGAAAAAAACAACCAATGATCACTCAGTAAATCACAAAGGACCTCCCACCACACGTGAGGCTCATGAGCAGCCTGTCAGTCAGAGAGCAGAGAACACGGCGCGAGGACAATGAGCCTCAATATATAGAGCTGAGATTGTTCTGGAATGTTTGATGTAGAACACGTGGGTATGTGTCATATGCAAAAGTCTTTAAAAGGTGAATTTACTTTTTTTTGCAAAATGGAGAAAATGCCCTCAGCCTCCAGAGGGTTAACGTGACATATGTGAATGTCAGTCAGTTATCAAGGCCACTGGTTCTGCTGTTCAGTGTTAAAGATGACAGGACCAATGGGGTCTCAATATACTTTTTTTTTTTTACTAATCTGATGTTTCACTGAAGAAACAATTTGTCATCCACGATATTAAATACCTCACTGGCACTTTATATGTAGGAGCCTCTTTGAAGACACAGCTCTGTGTGCAGTTTTGTCTTTAAAAAGAAGGAACAAACTTTCAATTGCGATTAATCGCGATTAATCGCAATTAAAAGTTTGTAATTAATCGCAATTTCAAAATGTGCGATTAATTAGTTAATTTTTTTAAATCGATTGACAGCCCTAAAATATGTACTTTATATAGTCCAATAAGTGTAGCACCCGCATTGTTAGCTGTCTGCGCCGTTAGCTCCTTAGTCTCCGACTGGCAGCGGCCATGTTGAGAGCCGTGAGAGACAACCGTAATGCTCCCTTTCTTGTTTACCTTATTTCACAGTTACCCACTTGTTGCACACTTCATAACATTAATATACATGTAATTTATTAACTATAATAAGTATTTCTTCATGATAGCCAAATCATTTATAAACCATTAAGAAGTATTGTGTCAAACATATATAAACATTATATAAATAGATGGACAACAAACCAAATATTTATCATTGACAACGTATCTTAATAAGAAATGATTATAGATGCTTTACAAATTATTTATCCAACAGTTCACAATTTATTATAATCATCAGTTGCAACTTAACAATAACCATCCAAATATTGTTATTGACCATTCACATTAACAGCTCCTATTCTTGTTTACCACGTGTAACAGTTACCCACTTATTGCACACTTTATAACATTAATATGTATGTAATATATTGACAATAATAAGTAATTATTTATGATCACCAAATCATCTATAAAACATTAAGAAGTATTGTGTCAAACATATGTAAACATTATAGAAATAGATGGACTACAAACCAATTATTTACGATTAATTAATGATTATAGATGCTTTAAAAAGTATTTATCCAACAATGTATTTTAATCATCAGTTGCGATTTAACAATAACCATGAAAATATTGTAATTGACCATTAACAACGTGAAATAAGACGTTTTCCAAAGGATTAATTACACAAAACAACAACATTACTGTGACCGCCAACGTGATCCTGGTAGTCATAAACAAGAGCATTGTGATTCTTTAAAAGAATAAGACACCTTTATTACAGGGAAGGCCTTAATATAATTGAACCCAAACAAACGGTGACACATCGCGCCGCTCATCACCGCCGTACGTACCGCTCCTCGGATGCGGGAGGAGACAAATTGCTCTCGCGGCCGATGTGATTCTTGCTACCGTGGTTGTCCAATTTGATGAAGAAGTGGAGTGATGACAGAGCCAATAGTGTCTGAGTCCTTCGGTTTGTCAATGATGTTTGATGTGTGGACCCCCTGGGAGCTGCCTCTCGTGAGCCAGCCGCTGGAGGCTGGAGAAATGTGCAAATAAGCCCACTTCCTGATTCAAGATTGCATTCAAATACCGATGGGATAATGCAGCACTTGTTTTCCTACAAATGGCTCGATGCATGCGACCCATTTGAACTGCAGTGCTGACTTCACAGATCCCTCAAACCCATTTATTTATGGGTCTAGGTTTACATTGCTTCAGTATTAAGTTTACTTGTGTCTCTCGAGAGGGAAGCACGATGCTTCAGCGATGATACACGTCACATGATGTCACACGGTCTCAACCTTCTTATTCTCAATTTGATTATGAGACGTGAACTGGACCGAGTGGATCTGTAAATAAACGTCGCAGTTGGACGATTATTACCTGGACCATCAAGGCATTTAAAAAGAAATACTCACACAGCTTGTGAGCTGCACTTAATTGCACTTATATATGCAACGCTGGATATAATTTCCCAGATTTTTACGAATACAATGAAAAGATGTGTCACAGAAACAGCTCTGCGGACACATTAGCTTTTTTTTTAATAGATACAGTGGGATTGTAGTGGGTTGCCTGTGATTACGCAATTGTAATAATAAATATTTTAAAAACTTGTTTTTTACAAAATTTAAAATGGTGGAAAATGTAAGTAGGCGGAGATTATGGGCATCGTTTACTTTTTTGTAGAGCAGGTCCACCAAATTTCAAGTAAATTGGTCATTGGTAGCAACATGTGTGGGCTTTTGAACTAAAATACATCTAGGGGGCGCTATAGAGAATTGTTTCTCTTTTACACAAATGCGAGATGCCGAAAATGTTGGGTTTTTTCGTCACTCCTTTTATACATGTCCAATTTAAAACAGCTTTTGGGATATGATAAAGTCCCCAAAATGTCAGAAAACCTTGGAGAAGAATAATAATGTGGAGAGACCAAGTGATTTGGAAGTTAGGTGTCTTTACATACTAGGCCACACCCCTTAGATGTTCATTGGCCCATATCCTCTGAACGCAATGAGATATTTACTAGCTTTTAACAAGTTATCATCAGATTGAACCAATAATGAACCACAGAAATGTTCGTATGAATCGGACCAAGCGTTTTGGAGAACATTTTAAAAAATCGTTTTTTGCTAAATTCAAAATGGCAGAAAATCTATTGAGGCATATTTTATTTTCATCGGATACTTATTTGTAGAGCAGACTCTCGCGGACATGTGTGCCAAATTCCAGAACAATTGATCATAGCTTTAAAAAAAGGCATGCATTCTACCGCAAGGGGGCGCTATAGAAAAAAAAGGCTATACCCGAATGCGAGACCTCTAAAATATCAAAATGTTCGCCTGTCCTGATATATACATTTCAAATTTTACAACTTTTGAGATATGATAAAGGCCCCGATAACACTTTGCTCGAGAATAATAATAATTTTTCACAAAAACAATAGGTTCCTCTCCGAGAAAGTCGTCACGAGGACCCTAAACAAACCTAAATGTCCTCATTGTGCTCCCGTTGCCGGCTCAATCCGCCCCGGACTTCATTCAGCCAGTTGCCACATGTGATTAGGGCGTGTCCAATCAGAGCAGCTCATTGGCCAGTCAAACTGCGTTACAGTTGTCAGGGTGATAATTGATAATTGCGATGATCTTCTCTTGCCGTATTACATGACTTGACAGAGTTATCTGGAATATGGATTTTTTTAGATACACGAGTAACGTATTACAGAACTATAAAATAAAAAGTTAATTTGCATACTGAATGAAGCAGCACATGAATCACTTCCCGGAGGTGGTTTCTCCCTTTATTAATATCAATTGTGGCACGAATAAATGCTCGCTAAGCCACTTCGGTTCCCACGATCGATTCCCACCGGCAAAACAACGACCACGGAGACTTACAGTCATCTATCACCGGGAACTCCACGTCAGCAATTGGATTTTAAAAACCGGCATAAGCACATTAATATATCTGGTGGAGAACGTTGAATAGGAAGGTGATTCCTGGATAACTGAACGTTAATGTTGGCGGCCAGGACGTAACTCCTGGAATGTTCCGGGACACGATGTTACTGCGGTCACCTTCTATGTGAGGAAACATTCCCTTTGTGTAGGAGGAAGTAATCAACATGTGTTAGGAGCAAATAAACCGGAATATTTGGGTTATTTTTGGAAGAAAAGTACAGAAAAGATTCAGCTCAACTACTTTTCTTGGTCCGATTCTGGGACGGTACGATTGTGTCTGAGGAAATAATAAAAATGTTATTCTCATCGTGATTACTTTTGCTCATTTATGCATCAATTATATACATATAATTATATACATATAATAATAGATATCTGACTGAGGTTTGTGCAATTTACAATCTACAGAACCGACGATGGCTCTAAAATATATTGTTAAATTCATCTTTAAATAAACTAAAATGTATACATCAAAATGTAGTCATAGAGACATTTTTCTTGGAAAGATATTATCGTTGTTATTGTAAATCCTTTCTTGTCAATATGGAAGCACATTTACGCCACAAAAATTAATAAATATGGGATAAAAAGTCATAATTATGAGATAGAAAAGTCGAAATTGTGAGATAGAAAGTCATTATTAAGAGATAGAAAAGTCATTATTATGAGATATATGAAAAATACTTTTTTTCTCATAATTTCGACTTTCTATCCCTTAAATAAATTTTTTATGTGGTCAGAAATGGGCTTCCACATGTCAAACTCTGGTCATACCTTATGTATATATTAAGTTTGTGTTCTCGATAATATTGTGAAATGTTAAGGCTTACAATGAGCCGAGTGGGTTTTCCCACCTCTTCCTTATTTATCTCTGTTATGTTTGTGTATTTTTATTTCATTGTACTCAATAAAGTTAAACTAAAAGAGAGAACGAGAAAGTACTTTAAACACTAACTTCTTACTCAACTCGCCGGCCGAGACGCGGCGGCTAGCTGACTCCCCCGCGCCGGAAGGCCAAATGGTTTCACCCGTCGCTCTCTGCGAGGATCTGAATAAGTTCCCAACGTCTTTTAAACTATTCCATTAACGAGTCCACATTACTTGTAATTTAGCAACTTGGTCCAATTCAATTGCCTGTAACACACTTTATATTTGAGAACACAATGACCGAGTTGCCCGATCGATTCCATCCTCCCGTGTTTGTGATCTTGTAGTTATAATAAAGGAAATAGGGGAAACTCTAGAAAAAGTGTCACGTCAGCTGTTTTTTTTAATGGAAGTTGAGCAGAAACTACAGCGGAGAGAGTTTATAGCAAACACGGCGGAACTGATACTGATATGTGACGAACGCATCCAGGGTCTCTCTCTCTCTCTCTCTCTCTCTCTGACATTGGTATTTTTCTCAGGCCCAAGGGCCACGATCAGAATATTCATAGGCTATTGATTATTTCAAGCGCTCAGGAAATGCCGACTGCCCCTTCGCAGTTATTTGTTTTTTACGCACCCCTTCCTCAATCTTCTATGAACGTTGTCTGTGAAGGGAGAGAGAGAGAGAGAGAGAGAGAGAGAGCTTAAAGGTTAATTGATATAAAAGAGGGGAGGCTGAGGAATAAGCGGATGAAGCCGGCCGCGGGAGTTTATTAGTGACTCCATCTGTCGACTGAACTGACTCGGTGGATTTCAGATTCAGTCGACGTCTTGAATGTTGTTCCACTAAATCTTATAAAAACTATAATCACTAACTTCCCTTAATAATCCAAAAACAACTGGATACTTAAAAACCCCTACAGGATGACTTTGATTGGCAGACACTCTTCACGGTACCTCTTTATGGATCTTTAAATCGTATTCTTGAACATATTCTAGAACCTTTTCGCTCTTCACGACTATTTTTTGGCCAATCAACGAACAGTGTCTCTTTCCCAACTCGGTAACATCGTGCTGGAACCTTCTCGGTACCTTTCAAGACAGTTTTGGACATTAAGGCGACCGCATGAGACGATGTGGATGAGTCCGGACTTCAGTTCTCGTATCCAGCCACGCCAAAGCCTACATTTTACTGTTTACAGCTGGCCGCATGGTCCTAAAGTCCTTTTTTCTACCGGGTTTCCCGCCACCTTTGCCCCCTGCTGGCCAAAATCGGTATCGGGACAATGTGGTTAAAAATGTTGAAGACTTTGAAAAATAATTACTCGGCGACAGAAAGTTGTGGCTAGCTATCGTCCCCAAAATCATTATGGGATGTCGCGTTGTTTCCCCCATTGTCCTAAGACTGGTGTCTTTTGGTGGGTTTGGGTAGGTTTAGGAAAAGATCTCGATTTGGGTTAAAAGGGTTTGTTATGTAACTGGAGTAACATTAAAATGAGCTGACAGTGGTCTCTTGGTTGAAAGTCTTATGCTTTCTCCTCCTTACTCTACTTTAGTTGCTCTAAACGTCTGATAATAATGAATTAGTACCTCATAATAATGACTTTGTACCTCATAATAATGAGATAATAAGTCATTGTTATGGGTAAGTTGAAATAATAAGATAGAGTCTCATAATTATGACTTACAGGATCCTATTTTTCTCTCACAGTGGCGGAAACGGGCAAGAAAGTAAGAAACAAGAAAACTTGAGGAACTCCCGCCACACACACACACACACACACACACTCCACCATTAAACGAGAGACAGCCTTGTATAGCTGAAATTCTGAGCAGCTCTGTGATTATCGTTGACAGAGAGCAGTGTAGCATGTGACAGGAAGACTCCCGATGCACTCTGGGATCTCGCCGAAGTCTTCTCCTCATTACGCCCATCGATACGTCCATAGAGTTGTCAGAAGTGTTCTCACAGTTGTGATTTTGAGCTAATAAGAAGGAATCTGTTCCAGATCGTCTCCAATGGGACGTTCAGTATCTAGCGGGGTACAGTTGGAGTAACACGGACGTCCTTCTTGACGGATCTAGTCCATCTGTGACTCGGACTCGGATCCAAAGAGTTTCCTAGTAGGGTCAGTTCCCCTGTAGTGGGGTCAAGGCGAAGGACTTTCACCCACGCACAGAACAATAATGGTCTTTAAATGGTTCTTTAAAAGGCTTTTGGGTTCTACGAAGAACCATCACCTACTGAAGAACCATTTTTCCGTTTGAGGCCCCATAATATATTCTTTGAAGAACTCTTTAAGGAAATGGTTCTTTAGAGAACCCTGGTTTGAAAGGTCCTTTGTTGAACCAAAAATGGTGCCTATAAAGGTGCCTCAAACAAAAAAAAATGGTTCATCAGTAGGTGATGGTTCTTCGTAGAACCAAAACGCCTTTTAAAGAACCGTACCCACAAAAAAGACCACAAAGGGGCAATTAAACCAAAAGAGACACAAAGCGACTAAAAAAAGAGACGAACAGAGAGCATGAAAGAGACAAGTCATCCCCCCCTCCCCCGCCCCCCTCCCCCCTTTCTCTACCGTTAGCTTGAATACACCTTAGGAAACCTCAAGTGGATTTCTTAGTAAGTATTTTTGAAGCTGGAAGAAGACCAACTCCGCCACCCCCCCGCCTCCCATTTGAGCGGGTCATCAAATTATGATGATGCGGGGGATTGTTTTTCTTCTTCTCTGCCGCAAAAAAAAAAGCAGAAATGATTACCCAGAAGGCAGTGTGTGCAGAGCCTCTATAGCTCTTCCCCTCGGTGGGAGTGAATCAGCGGCGCTCGTGACACGCGGGCCGGCGCGAACGGTTGTATTGTCGATTTATGAATATTAATTGAGGTTTGACACGGTTATCGCCTGAAAAGCACGCTGAAAGATGGCGCCTCGCCCGAATCGTCGACGCGCCGCAATAAAAAACTTAAATTAGAGTGCCGCGCCGTATTCTTTATCGTTGATTTACGCACTTTGCCGGGACTGAAAATAGAATCTGAGGATCTGACGACAAAACCACAGTGAAACATAAGGCGGGTCGATATCAATCAAGCCGGGCCGTTGTCTTAAGTGTTTTTTTTTTTTTTTGGTGCTTGATTCAGACATGGCCGCTTTTATTCTTCCAGCTGGCATCAAGTGCTCGCGGCACGCCGCTGCAGACGATGCAATATCACCCGGGGAGTCCAGCTGGAGGAAGAGATCCGTGAGCTTCAAGGTTTATCAGCAGAGGAATCAGTCGAGAACTATTGAGAGGTCAACGTGAACTGCAGGAGTCGCGATACCGAGTCGTCCACCAGGGAGTAGTTGGTGGCAGATGATTGGCTCCTGGCGAGAGTTTACTCGCCAGATGAGTTGAGGTGTTCCGAGTCATTCGCGTCTTAGAGGGGGCGGGGCTTATCTCCGTGGAAACAGTTATCATCTCCTTCATCCACCACGGAATAAATAACCACTAGTTCTGCGTCATACTTGTTGAGGACGTCCCACAAAAGTCTGAACATCTAACGCCCTCGTGTTTGGGTTCATAACATAAATATAAATATATATATTTATACATGACGTCACCCGTAGGCTCACACAGCTCGGTGAATAACTTCTTCCAGCTCCGTTAGAGCAGCAGTTAGATTCACCAACGGAGGAGCAGCTCGACGATGATTGGCTCTCGCATCTCGGCATCGAACACATTTTCCGTCATAGTTTTAAATATTTCAACTCTATTCTCGTCATTCGCTCGGCGAACATTTGCTTCAATCCCAACGATTGGCGTCTGTGCGTTGACTTTCCTCGTGGGATCTACTTCTCAACGCTTTTGGTCCGAACCGACGAGAGCGAATCAAAGCGGTGAAGTTTATCACCAAAGAACGACATCGAGAGCTGAGAGGAATTAAAGGTCCGGTCGAGAGGAACAGGCGTCGGGTGGTCACTCTACGAGAACTCCTTCCGTTACTTAGTCATCTGATCCGTTATTAATATGAAGATTAGATTAACACATCCTCAACGTGGAGGAGAAGAGTCTAGAAATACCTTCAGGATAAATACCTCCATCATAAAGGAGCACGCAGAACCATGGAGGTGCATCTGGAACCGAAAACGGTTCTTCAGAGTGAGGCCATGGAAGAACCATTTCTGGTTCCACAAAGAACCTTTCAAACCAGGGTTCTTTAAAGAACCATTTCCTTAAAGACTTCTTCAAAGAACATATAAAGAGGTCTCAAAGAACCTTAAAAATGGTTCTCTAAGGCACCATTTCTGGTTCCACAAAGACCCTTTCAAACAATGGTTCTTTAAAGAACCATTTCCTTAAAGAGTTCTTTAAAGAACCTATAAAGGTGTCTCAAAGAATCTTCTAAACATGGTTCTTTAAGGCACCATTTATGGTTCCACTAAGAACCTTTCAATCCAGGGTTCTTTGAAGAACCATTTCCTTGAAGAGTTCTTCAAAGAACATGTAATTGTGCCTCAAACAAAAAAATGGTTCTTCAGTAGGTGATGGTTCTTCGTAGAATAAAAACGCGTCTTAAAGAACCCTTTAAGAACCCGTACTGTTCTGTGTAGCCTCTCGGTGACACGGGGCCTCTCAGGGCCGGTACCGGTGTAACGGTCGGGTTCCTTCGCTCACGTCCATCTGTTAACGAGTCGTTTCCTTTTTTCCGCGGACGTATAAAAAGTGTGACGTGGCCCAACAGGCGTGAAATGTGCGAGGAAGACAATCCGAGGACTTTGAATCACTCGCCTCATCGCTCCGCCACCTGGCAGCGCTGCGTACTGCAGCCACACCGGACACACACACACACACACACACACACACGTCTCACAGCCACCTACCGAAGTAGAATCACCTTTTTACTCTCATTGCTGGGCAAGTAGGGCTTCACGGTAATTAAATAGGCTACACCGGGTTTATTCTTCATGAAAAAGAAAAGTGAGGGTGGGGGGGGTAGAAAAGACTGTGTGAGCTCACTGAGAGGAAACTGGCCTTGAGTCCACTAAACGATCCTGGGAGGAGGGGGGGTGGGGGGGGGGGTGCTCTATTCCGGGCCGTGCCACCCCTTTGCTGACCTTTGTGAAATGGATTTTAATGCATAAAGTGGAATAAAGCGGAATTAATCATGTGCAGGGACTGGGTCACGGACAGGGGTGGAACACCGAGTGGCTGAGGGGCACTGTGTGTGTGTGTGTGTGTGTGTAGGTGTGTGTAGCTGTGTGTGTTTGTGACCCCCCACTCCTTAACACAAAGGTGAATACTCACACACACACACACACACACACACACACCGAGAGCTCTTTCCCTTAGAGCTTGAGGAGCTTCACAAAGGTCACGGCGGCGGGCCGGCCGGACCGCCGCGGCCGGAGTGAAGGAGGACGTCAGGGGGCGGAGCCTAAAGAGCGATTAAATCACACAGAGGTCGTGTGACATGATGAGTGAGGAAAAAAATGACCAAATACATTTAGCAACGTATCATTTGGTCAGCTAAGAAACAGACTTACCTCGAGACAGGTAGGTAACGAGGCCCACTGCAGTAACCTTGAAAGAACCTTGAAAGAACCCTAAAAGATCCTTAAAATAACCTTTAAAGAACTGTAAAATAACCTTGAAAGAATATTGAAATAACCTTAAAAGAACCTTGAAAGAATATTGAAATAACGTTAAAAGAACCTTGAAAGAATATTGAAATAACCTTAAAATAACCTTGAAAGAATATTGAAATAACCTTAAAATAACCTTGAAAGACTGTCGCCCCAGTTCTGCTCTTTGGCTCGTTCACTGTGCTGAAAGTCTGAGATGAACACAACTTTCTAACAGACACAAACAACAACAACAACAACAGAAAAGAGCCAGGATCACACGGAGACCTTTATTTAACTTCCACAGTTTAACACCTAGTGAATGCTGGCACTGAGTGTGTGTGTGTTTTGTGTGTATGTGTGTGTTTGTGTCTGTGTGTGTGTGTGTGTGTCTCAGCTCTTCTTTCCTCAGTTTTCAGCAGCAGCCTCTGGGCGCTGCAGGTCTCTCTCTCCTCTGATCCGCCTGAAGCCGTCTTTGCCGCGGCTCCGGGGTCGCGGCTACGCGGCCGAGACCGAGCCGGGATCGACCGGACGGGGTCAGGGGGGCGAGCGGGAGAGAGAGAGAAGGCCGCAGCACCTCAAACGGCCTGCAAGGGTCAGAAAGAAAGAAAGAGCAGCTCTGGTGTGAATGTGAGCAGGGAGGGGGGGGGGGGAGGGGGCGGAGAGAGAGAGAGAGAAAGCTCATAATCAGAACAAGAATGGAGAGAGAGAACCCAAATTGATGAAGAATAAATCACTGCGCTAAATGAACAAGGGATTGAATGAATGAAAAATGGGACGCTAGAAAAGAGAGTCAGTCAGATAACGGAGGGAATAAGATGCTCGGAGAGAAAGGAGTGAGGAGGAGGAGGAGGAGGAGGAGGTGTGTGTGGGGGGATCAGAGAGGGGGAGAAGTGAGTGCTCAGCGTTGTAAGTAATGGCGACATTACTGCGGCTCCGCACCACGTGTGTGTGTGTGTGTGTGGGGGGGGGGGTCTCTGTGTGTGTGTGTGTGTTTGCATGCCTGTGCATTGGTGCACACCACCTGTGTGTCTACGTGGATGTTGTGCGTGTGCCATATATGGGCGTGTGTTCATGTGCCCATCCGAAGCAGAGGTCACGGGAGAGGAACCCTGTGTGTGTGTGTGTGTGCGTGTTTGTGTCCGTGTGTGTGTCCGTGTGTAGTGAGTGTGTGTGTCTGAGAGAGGGAGAGAGGGAGAGGGAGAGGGTGAGAGGGAGAGAGAGAGAGAGAGAGAGAGAGCGATCACACACGACTGAAGAGGCTTCAACGCAGCGAGTGAGGAACAGTTCCGCTCCTCTGCAGCGCCCGACCCCGTGACCTTAAACGCCTCCTCAGTAAAACATAGAGGATGCTTTAGGGGCGGGGCTACTGGGTGATTGACACGTCGCTGCTGTGAACTCTTTAAGGAAATGGTTCTTTAAAGAACCCTGGTTTAAAAGGTTCTTTGTGGAACCAGAAATGGTGCCTTCAAGAACAATGTTTTAAACTTCTTTGAGACACCTTTATAGGTTCTTTGAAGAACTCTTTAGGGAAATGGTTCTTTAAAGAACCCTTGTTTGAAAGGTTCTTTGAGGAACCAGATATGGTGCCTTCAAGAACCATTTTTGAAGGTTCTTTGAAACACCTTTATAGGTTCTTTGAAGAATTCTTTAAGGAAACGGTTCTTTAAAGAACCCTGGTTTGAAAGGTTCTTTGTGTACCCAGAAATGGTTCTTCTATGGCATCACTCTGAAGAACAAACCTTCTTTGTTCTCCGTGAACACGGTAAGAACCAAATGAAAGTCCGTCAGAGCCCGTGTGTCCGTGGATCCGCTGAGGTCAGAACCGTGAGACGTTGAGCCTCTTAAGGAGCTGCCCCCCCCCCCCCCCCGTGTGAGGGCTATCTATAATGAATGAGGTGTGTGTGGGAGACACCGCTCATATTAATAAGGCTCCCGTATGAGGAGGAGAGGAAAGAGACTCCGGCGGCTCGTGAATAAGTAAAAAGGTCAATTAAAAACAATTCAGTTCATCTCAGAGAGAAGAGGACCGTCACCTGTTGTTGTTCAGGAGGAGCGCCACCTACTGGACGGGAGGCACACGGAACCATGGAGGGGCCGTCGGGAACCGACAAGGGTTCTTCAGAGTGATGCCACAGAAGAACCATTTGTGGTTCCACAAAGTGCCTTTCAACCCAGGGTTCCTTAAATAACCATTTCCTTAAAGAGTTCTTCAAAGAACCTATAAAGGTGTCTCAAAGCACCTGAAAACATGGTTCTTGAAGGCACCATTTCTGGTTCCACAGAGAACCTTTCCAATCAGGGTTCAATCAAGAACCATTTCCTTAAAGAGTTCTTCAAAGAACCTATAAAGGTGTCTCAAAGAACCTTCAAAAATGTTTTTGAATGCACCATTTCTGGTTCCACAGAGAACCTTTCCAATCAGGGTTCTTTAAAGAACCATATACCTAAAGACTTCTTCAAAGAACCAATAAATGGTGTCTTAAAAGAACCTTCATAAAAGGTTCTTTAAAGCACCATTTATGGTTCCACGAAGAAACTTTCAAACCAGGGTTCTTTAAAGAACCATTTCCTTAAACAATTCTTCAAAGAACCTATAAAGGTGTCTCAAACAAAAAATGGTGCTTCAGTAGGTGATGGTTCTTAGTAGAACCACAAATCCTTTGAAAGAACCATTTAAGAACCATTATTTTTCTGTGTGTGATGAAACCGTGAGAAGAAAATGTATGGAAAACGAAACCTTTTTTTCTTTCTTCCTCCCCTCTGTCCTCCCCCTCTCTCCCCCTCCTCCTCCCCCTCTCCTCCTCCCCCTCTCTCCTCCTCCTCCCCCTCCTCCTCCTCCTCCTCCTCCTCCTCCGTGGAACCGGAGAGTCCACCAGGAGGTCAAAAGGTTCCTGATGAATGTTGTTTTCCTCCTTCGTGTTTAGAGCTGTCAAGCGGCGCCGGGCCAGAACCATCACGGCCTTGGGGATAAACACGGAGCGCTCACAGTAATCCTGCCTACGCGCGCGTGTGAGTGAGTGTGTGTGTGTGTGTGAGTGTGTGTGTGTGTGTGTGTGTGAGTGTGTGTGTGTTGCTATGCTGCACAACCCTCTGTAAAGGCGGCTGACGCTGTCAAAGTCACCGGGCAACATTTTTGAGGGCACAGGAATTGGGTTAAGTCAGGGGAAATCTACGAGTACACTAAGAAACACACACACACACACACACTGCAGTGTGTGTGTGTGTGTATATAAATACCCACATCATCAACAGTGCAGTGGAAGACAGTGTCTGAGTGTGTTTTGGAGCTCCATGCTCATAAATCATAGCGTAGGAGAGAGAGAGAGAGAGAGAGAGAGAGAACGATGGAGGATGAGCTGAAACCTCCCTCACACACACAGAACAATAATGGTTCTTTAATAAGGGTTCTTTAAATGGCTTTTCGGGTTCTACGAAGAACCATCACCTACTGAAGAACCATTTTTTGTTTGAGACACCGTTATAGGTTCTTTAGAGAACCCTGGTTTGAAAGGTTCTTTGTGGAACCAGAAATGGTGCCTTAAAGAACATTTTTAAAGGTTCTTTGAATAACTCTTTCAGGATATGGTTCTTTACAGAACCCTGGTTTGAAAGATTCTTTGTGGAACCAGATATGGTTCTTCTATGGCCTCACTCTGAAGAACCATTTTCGGTTCCAGATGGAACCTTCATTGTTCTGTGTGTGTTCTACTTTTCTCTTCCTCCACGAGCGTCCTCTTCCTCTTCCCTTCCCCCTTCACTTCCATTCCCTCCCATCCCTCTCCTCGTCCTCTAAGCCTCCTCTAACTCTTCCTCTCTCTCTCTCTCTCTCTCTCTCAGAACTGATAGCGGCTGCTAACCGGGCCGGCCGGCGCCGATCCATCTCCACACAGAAAAGCTCCAATCTCTGATATCCGGATTTACTCCCACAATCCCTTTCTTCACTTTCCTGCGCCGCCCGTCCCTCCCGCCCTCCATCACGTCTCCCTCGTCCTCCACTCTCCATCCATCTCCTCGGCTCTCGCCCGTTCCCGTGGAGGAGAGAGAGTCGGCCCTCGTCCGGCCGCCATGACACTCGTCCAGCTAATTACTGACGGGTTCCAGTCTGCAAATGAGGAATTGTTCTATCAAAGTTCTGCTTGTTTACATCCAGAAATGAGAACATTTCACTGAGGGGATGTTTTCTTTCTTTTTTTAACTCAAAATCAGAAAATAGTTCAACATGTTAACCGAGTCGACGTACAATCGCTACTATATTATAGCATTATTAATATTATCATAGTATGATTATAATTACTCTAATTTTTATAGTTATATTAATATTATTTTGGATTTTGTGATTTATTATTATTATTATTAAAAATACAAATATGTTATCATGATCATTATTTTTATATGATTATATTATTATTATATTATTATATTACACTATTATTATTATATAATTAGTATTATTTTAATAATTAGATTATAATGATATTATTATTATTATTATCATATATTATTATAATATTATAATTATAATATTTGTATAATATATTATTATTATATAATTATAATATTATAATTATTATATTATTAGAATTATATAATTATTATTATATAATTATTATCTAATTATTATATTTGTATTATTATTATTATATTATTAATGATGTTCATGCACCTTGTGTGCCTTTCTTCTTTTTTTTCTTCTTCTTCTTCTTCTTCTCCTTCTATTTTTTGCCATTCTTTTTTAATAAAGACTCCCTGAATGATGAAGATGGAGCGTAATGAAACGGGAGCGTTGGCTGTAAGTTCTCCGGGAGAAACTTCCCCGGCTGATGGAACTATAATGTTTGCGTGGGACAAGTTTTTTTCTGAAATGTTGTGTTTAAATATGTCAATAAGGCTAAATATCTAAAGCAAAACGTCAGTGAAATGAAAGATGAATAAGTGATAAACAACAAAGAGCTAATTGTGCATTCTTGGATGATTTCTTCCCACCACAGTGTGAAATAAGATATCCAGGAAATACAACTAATCACAGAACTGACCGGTGCATTTAAGACGATATCTGTAGCCCCGCCCCTAAAGTAAATACTTTAAAAGTGAGTTTTACTAAACTTTAAAATATGAATATTCATACACATGCATAGAATCTGTTTCCTCGTGTGTTCTGTGATGCAACGAGCTTTAGTCGGCGAGCTCTCAAGAGTCCTGAGGCGTGTTGAGCACTTTAGGGGCGGGGCTTACTGTGACTGACAGGTCGCTGCTGCTGCCAGAGATACAGTTTACGAGTTTATGTCTCAGTCTCTAGTTTCACGTCTTCTTCTATAAAGCATGATGTCATCATTTAGTACATGATAGTCATTTAGAGTCAAACAGACCATAAAGCAGGGGACGCTTTAGGGGCGGGGCTACTGGGTGATTGACAGGTCGCTGCTGCTCCCAGAGATGAAGACGGTAGTTTCCGACTGCAGAAATCCAAGATGGCGACGGCGTAATCGTCGAATTCGAGGGCCGACGGGTGACGTCCCAATGACTCCGCCCACTTCTCATACGCAGCCTATGTGCATTCGACTTAAAAGAAATGTGGTCATGACAACTTTCATGACGTAATGATTTTAAATGAGAGAAAATTGTTCTGATTTAACACCCAAAACATTGCCTGGAAAGCAAAAGGAAAAATGTCTTAATGTCACTTTGACATCTAGAAATCAGAAACACACATATTCCCACTGTGAGGTGAGAGGTGCGCGTCCATCGATGAGCTCAACAACAACAACAACAACAACAACAAAACTGCTGGTGCATTTTATCCGTCACCCAGGTTCAACCAGCCGCTCCGAAGAGGACAATAACTCTGGATTGGGGCCGATTAGCACCACTTACAACTTTAAGGGCATGAAGATGAGCCCCCCCCCCCCCCGCCCTGCAGCACAGAGGAGTCCAGTGTGTAGGAAGTCACTTTATATTACCCGGCGTCCTCAGCCCTGCAGCCCAAAAGGCCTCCGCTGCATCCCGCCTATATCTCAACCCCCCCCCCCCCCCCACACACACACCCACCACCACTGCTCTCCTCTAGAACCGCCTCGGGCTGCTGCTTCTCCGCTCTGTCATTCTGTCCATATTTGGGGAAGTGGTCGTGTGAACCTTGAAGAAGCTCGGGTTGTTCCTCCTCCCGCGGTGGGAAGTGTTTCCGCTTCGCTTTAGTCGGCGACGTCGCGCGTTAAGGAAACGCGCTCCGCATGCAGACTCCGAGCAGCCCGCCGCCGCGGACACGCTAATGCATGCCCGGCGTAAAGTACCCGGGCCGACACCCAGTTTGTCTCCATCTCCGAAGTCGGGAGGGGGGGGGGGGGTTCCATCTTGTGGAGCGACTTGTTAATTTCAGGACTCTGAATAAAAGTGTTGGCTGTAAATCAGACTGCCAGCCACAAAACACACACAGATTCATCACGGGATTATAGGGCTCCACTCTTCTTCATCTCTCTTTCTCCGTCTTTGTCTCTCGTTCTTCTTCTGCTCCGCACAAAGCGGCCGACGCGAGGCGCGTGGAC
Organism: Pseudoliparis swirei; assembly: GCF_029220125.1. Lineage (NCBI taxonomy): Eukaryota > Metazoa > Chordata > Actinopteri > Perciformes > Liparidae > Pseudoliparis > Pseudoliparis swirei. Next base: position 2,935,957 of record NC_079396.1, read on the forward strand.
GCCGTTAGCCGAGCGCACCGTCCGTTACCTTCAGGACATTGGAACGATGATAGTATGAGGAGGAGGAGGAGGAGGAGGAGGAGGAGAAGAAGAAGAAGAAGAAGAAGAAGAAGAAGAAGAAGAAGAAGAAGAAGAAGAAGAAGAAGAAGAAGAAGAAGAAGAAGAAGAAGAAAATGATCATAATAATATAATAATAATATTATAATAATAGTATACCATAATAATTATAATATTATTATTATATTATTATTATATTATTATTATATTATAATGATACAATATTATTAATAATATTAATAATAATAATAAAATACAAAATACAAAATAATATTAATATAATAATACAGTTATAAAAATGATAATAATAATATAATAATAATATTAATAATGCTATAATATAGTAGCGATCGTAATCGAGTAGAAACAGCTGTAGAAACATGGCGGTTCAAGATGGCGGTTCAAGATGGCGGTTCAAGATGGCCGACTCTGTGGAGGAGGACAGCTTCCTACACACAGAGCTTTTATCCGAGCTAAACAAAACATAAAGATTCTTAAGTTTCAGTTCATTGTACACAAAATGTTCCACACTGTTCCTAAAAGATGCTTTAACATTAAAGCCGTGCTTCAGTATTTACAGGCTCAGCCCGAACATGAAGGAAGGGTTCTGAACTATAGAGAGAGAGCCTGCAGATTAGAGCAAACAAGGGAAACACGAACACAACAAACCAACAAGAGCTTCATTCTAACCACGTCATCGCTGATCCACTCATTGCAATTGTCCTGAAGTGGAAAAAGAAAAAAGAAGCCAAACAGGTGTCAGAACGCCGCGCGACAGCAGCAGCCGCTACGCGTTGTGTTCTCTCTCTCTCTCTCTCTCTCTCTCTCTCTCTCTCTCTCTCTCTCTCTCTCTCTCTCTCTCTCTCTCTCTCTCCCTCTCTCTCACACGCTCAATTGGCTGTGAGAGACACTGATACGCAGCGATCCGCCCTAATGGACTGCACTCTGCCGGGAGTCCTAATTCACAGAGAAAATGATCACCTGGCGGCGGCTCGGCTCCGAGCGGAAAAAGAAGAAGAATGAATGAACAGATGTACGGGGGGAGGGGGGGGAGAGGTAGCATGTTAACATGAGCGCGGCGCTATCGCCAGCCACAGCTGCGCGGCTCTGATCTCTAGCAGCACCTCAACGCGCTCGGCTCCCTCGGCCCTCTTTTTACAAGCCCCCCCCCCCACCCCCCCCAACACCAACCCTTTCTCTCTCTCTCTCTCTCTGACTTCATGCCTCTCTCCTTCTTCTCCATCCTCCCTCTCTCTCTCCATTCGAGTGCTTTGCATCGCTCAGCTCCCTCTGCTCTTCTTCCCCTCCCTGAGAATAATGCAGCGCTTGGCATTCTCTCGTTTTCATTCGCTACTTCCCCCTCCTCTGTCCCCCCCCCCCCCCCCCACACTCTGTCTTCTTTTCCCTCTGTCCGTCTCTTTGTCTCCGTCCTCCCTCTCTCTCTCTCTCTCTCTCTCTCTCTCTCTCTCTCTGTCCCCCGAGTGGGTCCAGGAGGGATGATTATGCGGAGCGGGAGCGAGATCCATCAATGTGTCACCGGGGCTCGTTCCCCCAAGTCCCCTCTGATGCCCCCCCCCCCCCCCCCACCCAACCCAACCCGCCGCCCTCCTCCGGCCCAGCGACCGACCCGCCGGCCGGCCGCATTAGCATAGCGGCGAACGCGGGCGAGCGAGAGAGAGAGAGAGACAACGAGGCTCGCGTTCGCTGACACAAGGGATAATTGCAACTTGCCTTGATTTAGCTTTGTTCTCATTGGTCGGCCGCGGCGCCGTAATGCGGCGGCACAGCTGAGAGCGAGCGGGGAAAGGGCGAGCGAGGATGGGCCTCCGAGCGGCAGGGAAGCTGTCACATGACCTTGGCGTTGAGACAGTTATATATCTGGGTGAAACAAAGGGCAAGTCAATGCTATTCTCAGCCTGGGGAAGAAGTCCTTGTAGACACACACAAAACTGCGGGCCTCACCTAACTGTTAAAACAAGAATGTGTGTGTGTGTGTGTGTGTGTGTGTGTGTGTGTGTGTGTGTGTGTGTGTGTGTGTGTGCAGGGAGGGAGACTCCCTTTATCTCTACCTTCTGAGTGATGGCTCAGTCAAAACCCAGCAGTGCAGCGGCATCATGAACGTTCATCGTCGACCCAACAGTCACTCTCACACACACACACACACACACACACACACACACACACACACACACACAGAGACGCTGCCGGTTGGACGTCTGGATTTTTATTGAACGAAATAAAACGGGACGACAATCGTGTCAGCGATACACGAGACAAGTATATATTTAGATGTGTCCATCGATTCGCAGCTGACACTCGACACCGAAGCCGTCTGCAGACCATCATTCTGCCCGGGCCGCAGAGATTGGACGAATCCCGCAGCCACTAAATCATACGGCGGGTCGGCGGCACACGGCAGGACGGAAACAGGAAGATTTGTACTGGTCTCGTTCAACCACTGGTGGTGCATTTGATACGTACCATGATCCAAAGGGGTGGGGCGCACTATAGTTAATTACAGTCAGAAACATTTTCTAAATGTGTTAGCCAAGTTGCTGAAGGTGAAGTTCACAAAGTGTTCGTAAAGATGAAGATGTTATGAATCAATAAGAAATATATTCATAACATAAACCATATTGAACACAACGTCTGAGCTACGACACTCAGGAGTTTACTCACTTGACAAGTTGTGGTTTATTCGCGTCATTCGCTTCATTCGCGCCTGAGAGGGGGCGGGGCTTATATCCGTGGAAACGGTTATCATTTCCTGCATCCACCATGAAGAGCTAACCACTAGTTCTGCTTCATACTTGTTGAGGACGTCCCACAAACGTGGGAATATCTAACGACCTCGTGTTTCGCTCAATTTGTGTGATTGGAGTCATTCGCGCCGCCCGGACGAAAACCTACCTACCTACCTACCTATCCATCCATCTATCTATCTTTCTATCCATCTATCCATGTATCCATATATCCATCTTTCCATCTATCCATATATCCATCTATCCATGTATCCATCTCTCTAACTTCCTACCTACCTATCCATCCATCCAGCCATCAATATATCTATATATCTATCTACCTACCTACCTAGCTACCTATCTATCTATCTATATATCTATCCATCTATCTATCATCTATCCATCTATCCATGTATCCATCTCTCTAACTTCCTACCTACCTATCCATCCATCCATCTATCTATCTATATATCTATCTATCTACCTACCTACCTACCTAGCTATCTATCCATCTATCCATCTCTCTCTACCTACCTCCCAGTGCACCGAGCCGGCCTCCTTGTCAGATTCACTGAACTCTTATGTCAGATTCACAGACCCATGAACATAGAACTGATGTGAGACCCGATGGGTGACGTTCCATCTCCGGTAACCTCTGGACGGCTCGGTGGCAGAACCACACAGCCCAACTCGAGCGGAGCGGAGGGAATAGAGCGGGTCGAGCTCCTGGTTCCTCTGTGAAAAGCAGAACCGGAACTAAAAATGTCTCTTGGACCCCATCCCGACGAGGCTGCTTAAAGACGTTTTGCCTTTAATTGGCGGCTCTCTATTAGATATTATCAAATGTCTCTAACACGCCACACCTTACCACCTTCAAAAGCCCACTCTGGATCCAGAGTATTGGGCTAACTACAGACCGATCTCTAACTCCCTTCTCTCCAAGATCATGAGAAAAGTGTGAATCAGTCAGTTGTGTTCTCCTTCATATTAGATAATATTTTTTTTGAAATTTATTCAATTGAATTTACAAAACCAGGCAGCAGCACTGGTGAAAGTGAAAATTACAAATTTAATGGCGGCAGATAAGATAGTCTGGTCTCCTCTCTGTCTTGTTAGACCACCTTGCTGCATTCACGACACCACCGATTGGCATTTCAGGCACGGCACTAATTTGGTTTAATCCTATTTATCAGTTTGTATTTGTAAACGATGACGCCTCGAACCACACCAACGTAATCACGGTTCCACAAGAAGGTGTTGCTTGGACAATTTTATTTACCTTATTACTTCCTTTTTTGCAATATTATTGAATCTGTAGACGGCATTGCCCTGGCATCCAACACCACTGTAAAGAATCTTATTCGTTATCTTTGATCGTCTTTTGTCCCCTCCACCCCAATCAGCAAATCTCAAGGACTCATTCATCTCATAATATTTCAAAAATGCAGAAAAATTGGTTCACGCTGCTTTTTTCGAGACTGGATTACTGCAACTCCTCATTAGCAGCTGCTCTAATAAATCTCTTCTCCTCCCAGTTGTTCAGAAGACTGCAGCTAGCTCAGATCACTAAAAAAACAAAAGAAAGAAGATCACTCACCACTGCACTGCACTGCCTGCCCCTAAAATCTATCTTAAGGAGCTTGTGCACACATATTGCCCCCCTAGAGAGCTTCTACTAAAATGCAGACTTACTTGTAGTTCCTAGAGTCTTAAAAAAAGAATGGGAGCCCAGAGGTTTTCAAGTTATCAAGCTATGGATATGGGCTTCCAATTTCAGTCAGGCAACACAGTCACCCTCACCTAAGAGAAGAGTAGACGACTTCTTTGACAGGCCCCTGATATGCTGCTATAGGCTTATAGCCCGGGGGGATTTTTTAGGATGCACTGTACTATCTCTCTCTTTTTCTCCCTTAGGATGAATTTTCATCTCAATCACATCACGTAACTCTAACTCTTCCCCCCCCCCTTTTTTTTTTTGACTTCATGGTCTCATGACCCTATGAGACGGCATGAATCCTCATCTGATCGCCTGGGTCGTGGAATTCCTGCTCAATACTCGCCACTAGGAGAGGATGTTTCTTCCCTTTTTCCCCCTGAGGTGTCTATGTGTACAGATTATGTAAAACACAGAGACAAATTTGTAATTTGTGAAATTGGGCTATACAAATAAACTGAATTGAATTGAATTGAATAATTATGAACCAGATTCTAAAAGTGAAAGTACCCTCTTTTTTTCTTTCCCTGTTTTTGAACTGCAGTTATGATTGTTGGTGTGGAGTTCTTATGAATCACCAGAACCAGCTGTAGGCGTACGATCCATGACGTATCGGGTACCACAACGTCTGTGAGCCTTGTCACGTCTTCGCCACAGCGTCGGCAGATTGATCGTGCATCTCGTTCTCCGGGCATGAATACCCATCATGCACTCTGGCCTGCCCCCCCCCCCCTCTTCCTCCCTCTTCCTCCCTCCATAAAGGAAATATTTTTAATTTAGCTCAAACTCCATAACTACACGATGTCATTGGCCGTCGCCCAATGGCTTCTCGGGACAATCCGAGCTCCACATCCGCGAGTCTATTCGCTATTTCAACTGATCGAGTCGACCTCTGAGAGCACCTGCTCCCTCTGGCTCCTCCTCCTCGCCGTGTTTGTGGGCGGCGGCCTCTCGCCGGCGTCCTGGTTCCCTCGATGGTGTCTATTAAGTGTTGGAGCCAAATTGAGAGTCTTTTTGATTGGCTTGAGAGAGAAAACAACCCAGTGAAGCATTATCCAAAGTCAAACGTTTAACTCTCGCCTCTATTATCGTGGTAATAATTAAAAGTATAATCGCACATCTGTCGTCCCTCTTTCTGGCTGTTTTTTTTTGTCGTCTTTCGTTTACTGGCCCCTCTTTTTACAGTTTTCAATCCCGGCGCTGGCTCCGATCGGAGAGCTCTTTCTCTCTCTCTCTCCCTCTCTCTCTCCCTCCCTCTCTCTCTCCCCCCTTTAGATTAAACAATGGCGTGCAGCATCTGTACACTGTATCCATTTCTTTCTTTCTGTCACCAGGTAATGCGGAGAAAGCATTCGTCTCCGAGGCCGTTTCACCCGCCGGCTAAAGTGATGATGCCTCGGGAACTTTAACTGCATTCTGGGGAGAGATGGGGGGCGCACAAGGGGAAATATTTTGGAGTTTGGGTCTCGGCGGCTCGCAGTTTGTCTCCGACGGGAACCCAAAAGTCACCGAGAGACGAAGTTTGAAGGGAACTCATTGTTTTTTTGTCCACAAACACACACACACACACTCACAAACACACACACGCAAAAAGACACACCTACACACACACACAAATAGACACACGCTTACACACACACACACACACAAACAAAAACATACACACACAGACACACACAAACAGACACACAAAACAGAAAAAACACACACACACTCAAAACACACACACACAAACAGACACACACCTAAACACACACACACACAGAAATCTTTCACTCCAGAGAGAGAGAGAGAGAGGTTTATATAGGGGCGCCTACACACTCATGCAGCACTGCAGGTCGGGCTGGTAAGAGGCATGCGGCAGGAATGTGTGTGTGTGTGTGTGTTTATGTGTGTGTGTGTGTGTGTGTGCAGGGAGGGAGATTCCCTTCATCTCCACCCTTTGAGTGATGGCTCAGCAGTGCAGCGGCATCATGAACGTTCATCCTCGACCCAACGGTCTCACTCACACACACACACACACACACACCACACACAACCACCACACACCACACACACACACCCACACACACACACACACACACACAGGAACGCAGACACACGCTTTTGGTCTCCGGAGCTCCTGAGAAGCGGAGATTGCCTCTATAAGGTGGGAATCAATACTCTTTCTTCCCCTCTGTCTCTCATCCCTTCTTCCCGTCCTCTCAATTCCTGTGTCCTCTCTCTCTCCCTCCTTCTCTCTCTCTCCCACCCTGTGCCTCATCCTCCACACAGATACATCCGCCTCACCTGAGACTCTTCATCAGCTCTCTCTCTCTCTCTATCTCTCTCTCTCTCTCTCGCTCTCTCTCTCTCTCTCTCTCTGGGTCATGTTATCCATACATATACACAGCACCACCGTGGTGGTGGAGTCAGTGTGTGCGTCTCTGTGTGTGTGTGTGTGTGTGTGTGTGTGTGTGTGTGTGTGTGTGTGTGTGTGTGTGTGTGTGTGTGTGCGTCTCTGTGTGTGTGTGTGTGTGTGTGTGTGTGTGCAGCTGTTTGACTGTAGCGAGGCCTTCACCTCTTTATTAGGCCGGGCCAAAAATACAGAGTGGGGGGGGGGGGGGGGCTGCTCGGGTTTAAAGAAGCTCCGACCTAAAGCGGTGCGACTGTGAGGAGGCGGAGCCACAAAGGTCACTCAGTCGCGCGTTAGCGACGTTGGGTCCGCGGCTACGTTTACGATCTCCGATAACGCAAAGAGACGAGATTAATTCGGTATCGTTTCCGGTTTCCTTCCGTCGGCCGAGCGGTTTGATATAAATACGTATTGATCCCGTTCCCTCGGCCTCTGAAGGAATGCAGGTCAAATGTCTGAGCGGAACACGAGGATGAGTCACGCTCCACAAACAATGAGGAAGGTAGGAACAGACGACGAGGATTCAACCTGGATCTGATGAAACCACCAATCACGTCAAAGAAAAGACTCTTGTTTATGTTTTTCCCACTTTTCTCACAATTATACAGCAAAGACTTCTTAGTTTAGAATTGTTTCCTGACGTCTTCGCTAAACCTCAACTCGTGAATCCGGTTTTGAACAGATTAAACAAAGATGTGACGTAGTAATCCGTCAATGTGCTGACTTTGCAGCTAAACGCTTCGGCTAGCATGCTAACGCACGCTCACCATGGAAGTCCTAGCGCTTACCATGCTTATTTGAGTGCATTTCGATGCTAACGCTAAATGCTTCAGCTAGCATGCTAATGCAGGCTCACCATGGAGGTCCTAGGGCTCACCATGCAATATTTTAGCGCATTTCGATGCTAACGCTAAATGCTTTGGCTAGCATGCTAACGCACACTCACCATGGAGGTCCTAGCGCTCATCACGCTTATTTTAGCGCATTTCGATGCTAACGTTTGATTGTTAGCACTTAGCGAAATCACGTTTCCATAGAAACTGAACTGTATTCTTATAGTTTTGAGGAATAAATAGTCTCCCTCATGTACGGTCACTGTTTAAGACAAGTGGTCAACATGCTACTCTTTACTTTCCGGATGTTCCGCGTCGCCGACACAGAACCCTGTTTTGGGAACCAGGCGTGTCTCTCGGCTCGGCGCAGACCTGCATTAGATCGGGTTCGTCTGCTCTGGGTTTCTAATGTTGCTAAGAAACAAAACAAAGATCGGGTCGCACCGCCCAAAACCTGAGCGTGAACATGCAGCGCCTCGGATCGACCTCCGGCTTCTGTTTACAAAAAAACAAGGACGAGTCGACCCGCCGTCCACGGGCCGGACGTACGCGTTGCTAAGAGACGGGATCGCTATGAAAGAGCTGAGCTCAGGGAGGAAAGCAGGGTGGGTGAGGAGGGTGAGGAGGGTGAGGAGGGTGAGGAGGGTGATGAGGGTGAGGAGGGTGAGGAGAGTGAGGAGGGTGAGGAAGGATGAGGAGGGTGATGAGGGTGAGGAGGGTGATGAGGGTGAGGAGGGTGAGGAGGGTGAGGAGGGTGATGAGGGTGAGGAGGGTGATGAAGGTGAGGAGGGTGAGGAGGGTGATGAGGGTGAGGAGGGTGAGGAGGGTGATGAGGGTGATGAGGGTGAGGAGGGTGAGGAGGGTGATGAGGGTGAGGAGGGTGAGGAGGGTGAGGAGGGTGATGAGGATGAGGAGGGTGAGGAGGGTGATGAGGGATGAGGTGAGGAGGTGAGGAGGTGATGAGGGTGAGGAGGGTGAGGGTGAGGAGGGTGAGGAGGGTGAGGAGAGTGAGGAGGGTGAGGAAGGATGAGGAGGGTGATGAGGGTGAGGAGGGTGAGGAGGGTGAGGAGGGTGATGAGGGTGAGGAGGGTGAGGAGGGTGATGAGGGTGAGGAGGGTGATGAGGGTGAGGAGGGTGAGGAGGGTGAGGAGGGTGAGGAGGGTGAGGTGAGGGGGGTGAGGAAGGATGAGGAGGGTGAGGAGGGTGAGGAGGGTGAGGAGGTGAGGAGGGTGAGGAGGGTGAGGGTGAGGAGGGTGAGGGTGAGGAGGGTGAGGAGAGTGAGGAGGGTGAGGAGGGTGAGGAGGGTGAGGAGGGTGAGGAGGGTGAGGAGGGTGAGGAGGGTGAAGAAGGGTGAGGAGGGTGATGAGGGTGAGGAGGGTGATGAAGGTGAGGAGGGTGAGGAGGGTGATGAGGGTGAGGAGAGTGAGGAGGGTGATGAGGGTGAGGAGGGTGAGGAGGGTGATGAGGGTGAGGAGGGTGAGGAGGGTGATGAGGGTGATGAGGGTGAGGAGGGTGAGGAGGGTGAGGAGGGTGAGGAGGGTGATGAGGGTGAGGAGGGTGATGAGGGTGAGGAGGGTGAGGAGGGTGAGGGTGAGGAGGTGAGGAGGGTGAGGAGGGTGATGAGGGTGAGGGTGAGGAGGGTGATGAGGGTGAGGAGGGTGAGGAGGGTGAGGAGGGTGATGAGGATGAGGAGGGTGAGGAGGGTGAGGAGGGTGAGGAGGGTGATGAGGGTGATGAGGGTGATGAGGGTGAGGAGGGTGAGGAGGGTGATGAGGGTGAGGAGGGTGATGAGAGTGATGAGGGTGAGGAGGGTGATGAGGGTGATGAGGGTGAGGA
>NC_079396.1:2950532-2960532 GCF_029220125.1 Pseudoliparis swirei
CTTCTTCTTCTTCTTCTTCTTCTTCTTCTTCTTCTTCTTCTTCTTCTTCTTCATCTCCTTCTTCTTCTTCTCTTCTCCTTCTTCTTCTCCTTCTCCTTCTTCTTCTCCTTCTTCTCCTTCTTCTTCTCCTTCTTCTTCTTCTCCTTCTTCTCCTTCTCCTTCTTCTTCTTCTCCTTCTTATTCTTCTTCTCCTTCTTCTTCTTCTTCTTCTTCTTCTTCTACTTCTTTTTCGCCGACGGTCTGCAGCTCATGTGATGAAACCAGGTAGAAGTTTTTTAAGTTTTTTAATGCTTAGTTGTGTTTTTCTATCTCTTTCTTCTCTTTCTTCTCTCTCTTCTCTCTCTTCTCTTTCTTCTCTCTCTCTTCTCTTTCTTCTCGAGGAACACGCTCGGTCCGTATTTTAAAGGTCCGATTACCTGCAAACTTCTGTAATTTTCAATTTGTGTGCAAAGAATATCTTAGCCACTGACATCCATGGGGGGGGGGGGGGGGCAGGAGGGGGGATTTGCATTTAGTGGTCTGCATGGATCCTGATTCAACACTTATTTTCCTCCTCTCGCCGTGTCGGCGTGTGCCGGGGATGGGGGGGGGGCGGGGGGGCCCTGATGCGCCCCACCGAGGACAGCGGCCTGCTTGGGGGACATACTTCTTTATATGCCCATATGAACACGAGCAACTATGGAATGTAAAGAAGTATGTATCCCAGGTCGGGAACAATGACAGCGCAGCATCACCTGCACTCAGAGAGAGAACCACAGAACCAGAGAACCAGAGAACCAAAGAACCAGAGAAACCAGAGAACCAGAGAACCAAAGAACCAAAGAACCAGAGAACCAGAGAACCACATAACCAGAGAACCAGAGAACCAAAGAACCAAAGAACCAGAGAACCAGAGAAACCAGAGAACTAGAGAACCAAAGAACCAGAGAAACCAGAGAACCAGATAACCAAAGAACCAGAGAAACCAGAGAACCAGAGAACCAAAGAACCAGATAAACCAGAGAACCAAAGAACCAAATAACCAAAGAACCAGATAAACCAGAGAACCAAAGAACCAAATAACCACAGAACCAGATAACCAAAGAACCAGAGAAACCAGAGAACCAAAGAACCAAATAACCACAGAACAAGAGAAACCAGAGAACCAGAGAACCAGAGAACCAGAGAAACCAGAGAACCAGAGAAACCAGAGAACCAAAGAACCAAAGAACCAGAGAAACCAGAGAACCCAGAGAACCAGAGAACCAAAGAACCAAAGAAACCAGAGAATCAAAGAACCAGAGAAACCAGAGAACCAGAGAACCAGAGAAACCAGAGAACCAGAGAACCAGAGAAACCAGAGAACCAGAGAACCAGAGAACCAAAGAACCAAAGAACCAAAGAAACCAGAGAACAAGAGAACCAGAGAAATCAGAGAAGCAGAGAACCAGAGAACCAGAGAAACCAGAGAACCAGAGAACCAAAGAAACCAGAGAACAAGAGAACCAGAGAAACCAGAGAACCAGAGAACCAGAGAAACCAGAGAACCAGAGAACCAAAGAACCAAAGAAACCAGAGAACCAGAGAACCAAAGAACCAGAGAACCAGAAAAACCAGAGAACCAGATAACCAGAAAACCAGAGAACCACGGAACCACAGAACCAGAGAAACCAGAGAACCACAGAACCAGAGAACCAAAGAACCAGAGAACCAGAAAAACCAGAGAACCAGATAACCAGAAAACCAGAGAACCACGGAACCACAGAACCAGAGAAACCAGAGAACCACAGAACCACAGAACCAGAGACCCCCCCCCCCCCCCACCGTGGATGCAGCTGAGAGTCGACTCAGCAGTTTTCCCGCACGCATAGATTTTCCAGGATATCTTTTACACTCTTGTTCTTATTAGTTTTATTGTGGCGGGGCGGACGTGTTTCCTGTTCTCTCAAACCGGTGATATAAAGTACACCTTCTGCCTATGGCCTTTTTTTCTTCGTATCTGATAGTGTGAACCGGCTTTTTTTTCTTTTTCTACACATACACACACACACACATACACACACACAGACAGCAGCTTCCAGTAAATGGTGCAGTGATTAAATGCCGGCTAATGGATAGTAATCGGTCCGAGAGGATGGTCAGGGAGAGGAAGAGGAAGAGGAAGAGGCCGGCCCGCAGGACGCCGGTGTGTGCAGCCGCGCCGTCTGGCGGGAGGGTTTCGATCCATCGGGAAATGTGAGAAACACGATGCTTTACAAACGTTCGCTTTACAAACGTTCGCTTTACAAACGTTCGCTTTACAAACGTTCACATTTTAAACCTTCACTTCTTAAACCGTGACTTTTTAAACCTTCACTTTTTCAATGTGGTTTCCTTCTCGAGGACGTGTGCATACGAGGTGGACGTGGCCCGTTGGTTTGTGGACATCGGTTCCTGAAGCCTCGAGTTTGGCATTTCGGCCGTCGCCATCTTGTATTTTTTCCTGCAAACCGGAAGTGACGGGAGGGGGCGGAGCTTAAAACGACCGAAAAGTTTACAATTATTTCATGAAGTGAAAACTCACTTGGTGAAAAAGGCTTGAAGTGGCCTCGTGGACGTCTATGCGGTCAGAGGAGTCGCCCCCTGGTGGACATTAGAGAGAATGCAGGTTCAGGACACTTCCGAGATAATTTAATTTTCCACGAGTGGTACTCGTGTGTGTGTGTGTGTGTGGGGGGGGGGGGGGGAGGTATCGAACGACGACTCCAGGCGTGGCTTTTGGGAGCATCTTTACGTTGATGTATTTTGGCCTACTTTGTATATAAATACTGTGTGTGGCCCAGTTAGGGAGTAGCTGTCCCTGTTCAGGTGTTAATTGGGCCAGTTTTCAGTGACCACCGGGACGACACTTCCTGCCAAGAAGAAGAAGAAGAAGAAGAAGAAGAAGAAGAAGAAGAAGAAGAAGAAGAAGAAGAAGAAGAAGAAGAAGAAGAAGAAGAAGAAGAAGAAGAAGAAGAAGAATGAATGAATGTTAACACGGGGGCATCGCAAATGAATTGTTCCCTAAAAGCCAATTAACCGTCACTGTGAGATAAACCAGGAGTGTTGACTTGAGTGTGTGTGTGTGTGTGTGTGTGTGTGTGTGTGGAAGACATATTCATAAAGCCGCGGCAAAAAAACAAACATGTGTGTGTGTGTGAGAGTCAAGTGTGTGTGTGTGTGTGTGTGTGTGTTACGTTGGAGTGGATTTATTGCGGTGATTTGTAAGAGCGGGGAGGGAAAAGGTCGTCGTACTGTGGGGGGAACTCAAAGATGGAAGGGCACGTGCTGGGTGGGGGGGGGGGCGAGTGAGATGAGGCGAGGCTGTAGAGAGAGAGAGAGAGAGGACTGGATTGATGATGGCGTTCAGGGGGGGGTCCGGGGGTCTGGAGGCGGGTATTGTTCTGTCAGCAGGTGGAAGCTCTCATCAGGACATTAAATATTTAAATATGCAACAATGCTGACTGTGGCGCCGTGCTGAGGCGGGGGGGGGGTAAACCCGGCGCTTGACACACCGCATCCATCCACACACACACACACATGGGGAGAGACACCCGGCTTCTTCTCTGGGCCTCCCTCCCTCTGCTCTCCTCTGGACTGGCTGACACACACACACACACATCAGGGCACAAAGCTAGAGGAATCCGCGGGGGATTCGCTGCAGCGACGCAGAGGAAACATCGGAAACGTGGAAACGTGACGCAAAACTGGCCGCTCGAGTCGCCGGTGCCGGTAAACTCCCTCGGCTTCACCGAATCGTTGTGAAGGTCCTAAAAGGTCACGGGGGGAGGGGGGGGGGGGTCAGGTGACGATACCTCGTGTCGGATAAAGCCGTGCGCTCGCTTTCAAATAATTCGAAATACTTTTTCCCGCCAAAGTGACTTTTTCCCGCCAAAACGACCAGAAGACGTTCCTCCCGTCTCCGGTCCGTGAGTATTCCAAACCGTTGTGCGCCATGACTTTTGCATATCCTAAGCTTCTTCACGGCGGTATGAATCTGTGTGTGTGTGTGTGGGTGTGTGTGTGTGTGTGTGTGTGTGTGTGTGTGTGTGTGTGTGTGTGTGTGTGTGTGTGTGTGTGTGTGTGTGTGACAGGACGGAGAGGCGAGGGCGAGTCGCTCACAACGGGTTTTATATGAAGTGTGGAGGTTTATTACCCGGCAGTTGTTTCCTTTGTTCTTTCCTCTTTTAATCTTGTTTATAGTAAGTGTGCATCAGCAGCTCCTCCTCGGAATGTAATAAATATAATACATATAATAAATATAGTAAATATTGTAAATAGAGTGAACGTGGTAAACGTGGTAATGGGGGTGAAGACTGATGGACGTGAAGCGGCGCCGTAACGTACGAGTCATCTCGGCTCCGTGTTCATGAACCATCTCCCCAAAGTCATCCCTCACACACACACACACACACACACACACACATGGACACACACACACACACATGGACACACACACACATGGACACACACACACACCACACACACACATGGACAAAAGGCGCCGGTTGGCTTGATTCAACTTTAGGTTTGTGGTTCAGTTTAAAGAAATAACTTTTATAATATAACGCAGTAAAAAAACACCAGCAGACGACCTTCTGGTGTCAAACCTCCATCCCTCCATCCCTCCATCCCTCCATCCCTCCATCGCTCCATCCCTCCATCCCTCCATCGCTCCATCCCTCCATCGCTCCATCCCTCCATCGCTCCATCCCTCCATCGCTCCATCCTTCCATCGCTCCATCCCTCTATCCATCCACCCATTATCCCTCCACCTCTCCGCCCCTCCACTCCTCTATCCCTCGACCTCTCTGCCCTCACCCTCCATCCCTCCAGCTCTCCATCCCTCCACCTCTCCGTCCCTCCATCCCTCCACCTCTCCGTCCCTCCATCCCTCCACCTCTCCATCCCTCCACCTCTCTGCCCTCCATCCCGCCACCTCTCCGTCCCTCCATCCCTCCACCTCTCCATCCCTCCACCTCTCCGTCCCTCCATCCCTCCACCTCTCCATCCCTCCACCTCTCCACCCCTCTATCCCTCCACCCCTCTATCCCTCCACTTTCTATCCCTCCACCCCTCTATCCCTCCATCCCTCTCCTCCATCCCTCTATCCCTCCACCTCTCCATCCCTCCACCTCTCTGCCCTCCATCCCTCCACCTCTCCGTCCCTCCATCCCTCCACCTCTCCGTCCCTCATCCCTCCACCTCTCCATCCCTCCATCCCTCCACCTCTCCATCTCTCCATCCCTCCACATCTCCATCCCTCCATCCCTAATAACAAAACGACAACAGACGATAAAATAGAGCGAACAAAAGAGACAAGACCTCGATTGACCAACGACTTTTTTAAAGCCTAATGAATTACTCATAATCAGGAGCCTTTAAAAGTCAATTAGTTAATTGGCGCGGCGAATGAACGAGAGAACGAGAGAACGAGAGAGCGAGAGAAGGAGAGAGCGATGTGAGCGGGGATCGATGGAGACAACTCGGCATAATGAGGAAGCAGATTACCATTCATCATCCAGAGATTAAGGCATACGTCCTCCGGCCCGCGGGTTCAGAGGCGAGGAGCTTCAACCCCTCAACACACACGCACACACACACACACGCACACACACACACACACACACACACACACACACACACACAGGAGCTGTGCACCTCTGTAAAAGCCGATCAGTCCCGGGACGGAGATCAATGTTGAGGTAATTTGTTTCGATCAATTAAACAGACATCTGCTTGAATTAGACTTCAATTGACTGGAGGAGGCCCCGCCCCCTCCTGCCTGTGTGTGTGTGTGTGTGTGAGTGTGTGTGTGTGTGTGTGTGTGTGTCCGATGTGAGGTCCTGGGACAGGGATGTCTGTGTGTACAGCTCGTAAAGCCCTCTGAGGCAAATTCATAATTTGTGATATTGGGCTTCAAAGAATAAACTGAATTTAATTGAAAACGTGTGTGTGTGTGTCTGTATGTGTGTGTGTGTGTGTGTGTGTGTATATGTGTGTGTGTGTGTTTTCTTCACGTAAAGTGAGAACACACTGAAAGCCATGAACCGAACGGCTGAAAGGAGAAATAATCCAACACTTTCCAGCAGAGAATAATTGATTATAACCGGTTAATTATGAATGTATATATTTATATAATCATTATAATATTTCCTCTCGTTTAATATCCTGAGACGCAGCGATGCGCCGAGGAAGAAGAAGAAAGAAACTTCACACACATGCGGACCGAGCGATGCCGCAGGGCCACTTTGCCTCTCGTTGGCGGCGTGTGTGTGTGTGTGTGGGGTGTAATTTAACGGCTCCCGTCATGTTCTCCGTACGTCGAGCCGTGTTGTTGCTGACGGCGGGAAATTCTTCTCCGTTCCCGTGTTTCCCGACGTGATGGCGAGGAGGGGGGCGGATGGGGAGGAGAGGCGGGGGGGGTCGGCGCCCCCCTTTTTCCAAACGAACACGCCGGATAATTGTGATGCAGTGAAGCTGTGAAGCAGAGGGAAGTAATTAAAGGAACAAGGGCACCGCGGTGGTGTGGTGGGCCTCCTCCGGTCCTCCAGTCCTCCGCCACCCCCCCCCCTCTACCCCCCCCCCTTTCCCGTCCGCTCGCCGTTTTTTTCTTCTTCCCGCACAAGTTTCCCGCCTTACGACACCCTCGTAATCACCGCCGTTTATTTGTTCTTTTTCACAGTCGATTCCGATATTGTAATTACGCTCCGTCGTAACGAGTCGGGATTTTTTATTTTTTTTCACTTTTTCCTTTTTTTTTACGAGCGCGGTTATCGGCAGTTGACCAAATAAACGGCGGCGGAAAGCGAAAGTAATTTCCCTCTGATGACGATGTACTGTGAACGCTCGCTTTTTTAATTAGTACGACGTACATTCGGCTTCCTGAATGTACATTGCCCCCCGCCCCCCCCCTCAGGACTATAAGCATAATGCATTCCTGGTTGTTATTTCCATTATGAGAACAGTGAGCGGCTTCATCCTCAGTTTTTGGGGAAATGAGCATTGCGGGGTGGAGGGGGGGGGAATACACTATATGACAAAATAACCAACAATTAAAATATATATTTACACACTACCGTTCAAAAAGTTTGGGGTCACCCAGACAATTTTGTGGTTTCCTAAAAAACTCACATGTTTATTTATCAAATGAATTGCAAAATGTATATAAAATATAGTCAAGACATGGAAAAGGTTATAAATAATTATTTTTATAGTAAATATTAATGTTGTTCTTCTTGTGGCTCAAAGGAAGGCCAGTGTTAAAGCTTCTCTCACCAGCATAACTGTTTTCAGCTGCGCTCACATAAAAAGGGTTTTCAAGGATTTTCTACCCCTCCGTTAGTCTTCTAAGGCGATAACACAATGTACCATTAGAACACTGGAGATGGGCCTCTACACACCTCTGTAGAGACTTCATTAAACACCAGAGAATAGTCATCTACACATTAACTATGTAGAGAGAGGATTTATGATTAATTAAATGTGTTTGTCTTTGAAAATAAGGAAATTTCTAAGTGAAAACGATCCTTCTTTTGTATTAATCTCGACCGTTTGACAATATTTTACATTTGCGCCAAATTATTACCCCGTCGACTTCTTAAATATGAGCAAATATTGCATGAGGATATTGTCCTGTTGGCACAGTTGTGTATGTGTGTCGCCCATCGAGGGCTCTTTGAGGTTGATATTTTGGGGGGGTTGTGCATGTTAGCGGACGCATAAATTGCGTAATCTTCTCGCAAATGGACTTTTATTGGCCGATTAATTTTCTGTCGGCCGACGTATCGACCGCTGCTGTCCGAGGCTTAAAAGTAGGAAAATTGGAACGCATTAATTTTCTTTAATTGTATAATCTTCAAGGAGGCAGGAATCATTTTAGGGCTCATTTCTCATTCGCTACACATCTAAAGAGGAGGTTGAGTGCAGCGTCAGGACTCGTTAGCATTCCTCTGTCATCACGGCCGTCCAGAGGGGGGAGGAGGGGAAGGGGGGGAGGGGAGGATAGAGGTTGTAGTTAGAAGAGGTAGAGGACAGGAGAGTGGAAGAAAGAAGGGACTCCGTATAGCGGAACGATAGAACTCATCATTCCTACTACAAAATGTGGTCGTTGCTTTGTGTTTTTTGGGAGGTATTTTCTTGGGGGGGGGGGCGGGCGGGGCTTACACTAAAGGCCAGGAAGAACAATCAAAAGACGAAATAAAAAAGAGAAACTGGAGAGAGCGGCATCGTAAAGAGCGTGAATGACACAGAGCGATAGCGTTAATCTCCCCAAACCCATAAAGAGTTATGCGTCGTGATCTGTTCCCCCGGTCGCTGTGTGCTTTGAGATAATTGCTTCCGTTTTGTTTCGCGAGACCATTCTCGCGTACGATAGCTGGATTAGCATCTGTAGCACGGAGATCTATGGGGGTCTGCACGGGGGCCCTCGAGGGCCCTTGTAGCGGTGTTGCTTACATCAGCACATCACCTCCATTGAGCCAGACAGGAATCAGGATGCTTGTTTACTTTCATGTTTTTTATTGAGGGAAAACTCGGGAGTTGAATATCCTTCAGGGTTCATATATAGAGGGTCATGTCACTTCAGAACGATAGAGATATTCTAAATTATGACCCAAACTACGACCGGACGCTGCATAATGGTTTATATAGCAGTTCAAATGAATGGAAATAACTAACGCTCAAAGCTTCCCGCTCAAAGTTTCCCGCTCAAAGTGTCCCGCTCAAGCTTTCATGCTCATAGTTTTCCGCTCAAAGTTTGACGCTCAAAGTTTCCCGCTCAAAGTTTCCCGCTCAAAGTTTCCCGCTCAAGCTTTCATGCTCATAGTTTCCCACTCATAGTTTCCCGCTCATAGTGTTTCCCGCTCAAATTTTCCCGCTCAAAGTTTCCCGCTCAAGCTTTCATGCTCATAGTTTCCCGCTCAAAGTTTCCCGCTCAAAGTTTCCCGCTCAAGCTTTCATGCTCATAGTTTCCCGCTCAAAGTTTCCCGCTCAAAGTTTCCTGCTCAAGCTTTCATGCTCATAGTTTCCCGCTCATAGTTTGACGCTCTAACTTTGCCGCGTCCTGTTTCGTAAATTCCACATTTTTCTGCTAACTTTACTCAAAGTAAAATCAAAGTCTCCTGCTGCACTTTAATAAAGGTGGGCATGATTTGTATTACTTTATACATATTATATTGGTTACTTTCATTTTATAATTTCAAGACTTAATCTGCATGGTTTAATCGGTGGATAATCCTGGGGGAGGAGCCTGTGTTTCGGTTACGTGTCATAAACTCCCATAAACTCCTGTACTACTGGAGCCACCGGCCAAATGCTCGTTGTTATCACGTAGGACTGTATGCTCAAGGTGTTTTAACATATATATTTTTCAGTTTCATGCCGTACTTTTGACTCCTAATTCCTCATTTTTAGCAGCCCGTAGTATCAGATGCTTCGCGAGTAAAAAGCCTTTCCGGCAATCTGATTGGCTGAAGGCAAACCGTATCCAGGCCGATCAACAACTGACATCCAAAGAAAGTTGTGGTCTTAATTTAACCGGAACATCTGTGGGTTGAATCTATAAACAACACACAACTCTCATGACAGTTTAAAAATATCTCTCATTTCATGTCTGTCAAGCCCAATACTGTTTTTTTAGAGCTTCTTTTTTTTTTAAACGTGTATCTGCTGAGATCCGTAAGAGAAAAAAACGAAACCGCAACGCCATGAAACCAAACCGCTGAGCTCCGGGGGTTGAGCAGCTCTTTAGAGCCGAGTGCCGATCCCCGCCGGCCGTCTCCGACACGCGGCGACGGCTGATGGAATCAGATCGGATCAAACCAGGAAAAAGAAGTTTAAAAAACATGTTTTCACATCGTGGAATCGCTGCATTCCTCGAGCAGGAAGTCGGACGCGAGCGCAGCGATGACGAGCCTCACGGCGACCGGCGGTACGCGAGGTTATCATGTGGACACACACACACACACACACACACACACACACACACACACACACACACCAA